>NC_133219.1:42193039-42215539 GCF_040436345.1 Pagrus major | reverse complement strand
GAAACGTCACAAATGTAACAAACATCACATACATCACACACATCACAAACGTCACACACATCACATACATCACAAACCTCACAAACATCACACACGTCTGAAACGTCACACACGTCTGAAACGTCACACATGTCACAAACATCACACACGTCTGAAACGTCACACACGTCACAAACATCACATACGTCTGAAACCTCACAAACCTTACATACATCACACACGTCACAAACGTCTGAAAGGCCACATACTTATGACAGACACCACAGTGACAGATGAAAACACAGTTATGTGTCACTTCTACGTCCTCTGTACTCTTGTTGTGGTGCTGAGGCTGCGGCGGATGATGGAGCCAGAGGGTCAAAGTTTTTTCTGTATGTGAAGCGTCTCATTCAGTTTGAGCAGCTGTCAGTACAGGTGTGATCACAGAGGTGGTCTGAGCCACCTGTGACCTGGACCACATTGAAGGACCATCCTCTCTGAACCAGTCACCACAACATCACCAGACTCCCTTAACAAATGTAGTGATTTTAAGAATTGTTGAGTTAAGACAAACTTTGCGAAACGCTGAAACGACTCAGTTTATTATTTTTTTATTGACAGTCTGATGATATTAATAATAATTTAATAATTTGTTGGTCTCTTCCTGTTTCTGATGACGACTTTAAAACCAGCTGATGGTCCAGAGTCCACCTATGTGTGTGTGTGTCCATATGTTTGCTCTCACACAGAAAAACAAACACTGCGTCTGTCAGGTAATAACACCTGTGTGTGTGCTCGGTTAGTGCTGTACTTCAGAAAGTATTCAGATTACTTTGAGACTTTCTTTTTTGCTGATGTTTCAGTAAACACATCAGCAGGTGATGATGATGATGTTTCTGATGATGTCATTGTGTGTGTTCAGCTGTGAATATGAACACTTTCTGCTGAGTGGAAGTATAAAATCTAACACTTGCTTTCTGTTGATCACAGATGTGTTGAACTCTTGTCTGTGTGTTTGCTCTCTGACTCATTAGTGATGTCACTGTGTACACCTGCAGGACAGGAACAATCAGCACTTCAGGCAGTTTGGTTCATATTCAGGTTGAGGTGAGTTGGTCCTGAATGACCCAACACAGTTTTGTGTTTCTACTGTCATCAGTCAGAGTCTCCAGGTGTGACTCTGCCAGGTAAGCATCATGTGACCAACTGGCTACTTCTTGTAGACATGCTGATAGTGCCACTTTGAGCTTTAACCAGGTAATCAGCAGAGACGATCAAAGCAAGACTGTCCTCTAATATTAGGATCATCCATCTATCCTGCCTCAGGCTCTTGGGTCAACGTCCTCTGGACAGACTCGTCCAGCTCTACAGCATTTCCTCTGGCGTCACAGATTAAATTCTCTATTTGTCCAACATGTTCTCTGCTGTCAGCGCTGACACCGGTTGGTTTTATTAAACTATGTCCGTCTGTTCATGTTGACGTGTTGTCCTCAGGTGAAGCAGTGACATCACACATCATGTTGACCCGTCGCATCTTCAGTCTGCTGACATCAAACAGAACTTGGTGGAGGTGAACTGACTTCATGTGTGTCTCTCCTGCAGGTCACGTGACTTCTCGTGGAGGATGGGCAGTCAGCGATAAACTAGCTTCTGGTGGACAGGAGGTCTGAGGTGAGGTGAGGGATCATGGGGGATGGAGGCCCCCTGCAGACCGAGGGGAACGCCCTCCTCAAAGCGGTCTTCCAGGGGAAACTGAGGTTGACCCGCCTGCTGCTGGAGGGCGGAGCTTATATCAACGAAGGCAACGAGCGCGGAGAGACTCCAATCTCTGCTGCCTGCATAGCGAGCTACGACGACCCGCAGACCAGGCAGAGGATGGTCCGGTACTTGCTGGAGAAAGGTGCCGATCCAAACATCCCGGACAAGAGCGGGAGGACAGCGCTGATGCACGCCTGTGCCGAGCAGGCAGGGAAGGAGGTGGTGTTGCTTCTGCTGGAGAACGGAGCCGACCCCAGCCTGAGAGACTACTCCGGCTCCTCTGCCCTCGTCCACGCCATCAACAAGGGAGACCGCGACACTCTGCAGGTGCTGCTGGACGCCTGTAAGGCCAAAGGCAAGGAGGTGATCATCATCACCACTGACACATCTCCGTCAGGCACAAAGAAGACCAAGCAGTACCTCAACTCCCCCCCCTCACCAGGCATCGTGGACAAACTGTCTCCAGCCTGCATGTCTCCTTCTGAGGTGGAGATCGGCACCTCCTCGCCGGCAGGAGACAAGAGCAAAGATGAGGAGGGGATCTTCAGCTTCGCGCTCACCTCGGCTTTACCTTTACCTTCAGCTCGACCTCCAGGAGAAAAGAGACCGCCGCCACGCAAGCTGTTGAAGAGGCTGAACTCGGAGCCCTGGGGCCTGGTAGCGCCCTCGGTGCTGAGTGGGGTCCCTCAGGAGCTGGTAGACGGAGGTCTGGCGGAGGAGGGCAGCTGTGAACTGAACAGGACGATCACTGAGATTAACGGCCTGTCCATCACAGAGTCAGTTAGGCCTCTGTTGTCACGGCGGCATAGTATCGAGACCCACGACCCCTGTTCCCCGAAACTCATTGACCGGTCCTGCTCTGAGGACTGCGCAGCCCTCTCCGGTTCCTCTTGGGCAGACAAAGTCCAGCAACACCAGATCTTGTACCGCAGGAACACGGCCCCGGAGTCCCAGGAGAACAGCGGGGGACCTGGGGCGCTCGCAGCCCGGGCCCTGGCTCATCCCAAACTAACCCGGATGGAGCACTATGAGTCGGACACCCACCTCTGTCCCGAGTCCATCCCCGGGTCTCCGGACTCTGGTCGGGTGTCTGTGGAGCGGAGGAGGTACAACGCCTCCCCCCTGTCCCTGGTCACCAGCTCATCCAGGGAGTCTCTGGAGAACATCCCCAACTCGGTGTCCCCCATCACCATGCGGAGGCGTCCCCCCGGTCTCCTGGAGCGCCGGGGCTCCGGGACCCTCCTGCTGGACCACATCTCCCACACCAGGCCCGGATTCCTGCCTCCACTCAACATCAACCCCCAGAGACCCATCCCCGACATCCGGGCCAACGGCAAGCCCACCTCCCCCATCCACTCGGGACACAAGATCCTGGTCCCGGTGGCCCCAGCCTCGCCAAAACGTGGCCCGGATTTTAAGATGAAGAAGAAGCTGATGAGGAGGCACTCGATGCAGACGGAGCAGATGAAGCAGCTCTCCACCTTCCAGGAGATCCTGGCCGAGAAGGTCATCGAGTCCAACGGGGATTGATGACCGGAGGCATCAGAGCAAGGCATAATGGGTAGCTGCAGACTTTTAGGGAAGTGATTTACTGGACTGAAGAACTGATGAACAGTGATGTTTATAGTGGGCTGCACTGACAGAGACTTTATTAAAGTGAGAGAAGGTTCAAACATGCGTCAACTTTATAAAACCAGGTTCAAATTTAAACTGTAACTTCTGGTTTTGAAATTCGTGTCAGTTCATCAACATCAATGTAAGAAACCAAACAGAAGCAGAAGTGCTGCTTTAACAATGTTTCATTGTCACTGAACGTTCACAATGAGACAAAAACCTTTAGAGAACCGACGGTCTCAGCTCCTCTCAGGCCGGCTGACGGCGTCTTCTGCGACTCAGCTTATCAAGTCACCAGGTTTTATAACGTAAGGCATGTCACCTGCTTCAACAGCTAATCAGCTCGTAGCAAAGTCACTTAGTCGAAACTACATTAACTCCTTTAAACAGCAGAGCTGCAGTGGGAACAGACGATGACATGGTTGTTACACATTCAGTCAGATTATATTTACTGTTTTAGCTCTCTGGCTCAAAGCAGGGCTGAAGGGTTCAATGATACCTGATGGGATGTGATGACTGTTTCCAGGTGTGTGTTAAACTCTCAGGTGTTGCCATGGAAACAGAGTTACTGCTCATGAAAAACTTCAGATTTTGATCCAAAAACACATGAAAATATAAATTAATGGTCTTTTTTTGTCTTTGGTGAGCGACAATGGTCCAAGTCCATAATCAACTGTCTGCAGCTACAAAAAAATCCGGCAGGAACAACAGAAGTAGAGTCGTTGCCAGGGAGACACCATCTCGGGTCGTCACAAACGTTGCGGACCGGAACAACTGAACTCGTCTCGTGGTGAATCTTTGGTCTGAGGAGGTCCATAATCGTCGTCTCTCTACAGAGTTCATATGAAGTTATTTTATTTTAAACGCAGCACTCATGTTTCTGTTGCTGGTGACGTTTGAACGAACCTTCTCATCGCTAGGTTCAGTCGGAGGTGTGTTTGTGTGTGCAGCTCTCTGAAGGTTACATCTGGTTCCCAATGCTTCCTCTGAACCCTCCATCGTTCTCGCTGCATCACAAACTCATGAAACTATAAACTGAAATAATTGAACTCATTCGATGTTTACAGACGCACAATTTGCACTGAGGTCGTGTCTCATGTTGACGGATGAAAACATGAAGCTTCTGCTGCACCTGAACTGAGATCAGACAACTGTCGTCTTCTCGTTAACGAAGCGACACATTTATTATTTGAATAATTTATAATCTGCTGTTCCTTACTGAAGACGTGTTAAACTACCTACTGCGCTGTATGTACTGTAATTATCTACACAATAGTCAATATAATAGCTGGTATTTCTGTATAAATGATCCTCTGAAGCGTTTCTGTATTGAACTCAACGTCACAGCTCAGTTCTGATCTGGTTTGTACGACAGGAAGTTAAATCAAACGTACTTTTCTTGTTTATGAAATTCCAAAGAAGTCATGTGGACGATATGAACCAAAACTGCTGAGACTGTAAATACTGTAAAGAGTCGGGAACGTCTCTTTCAACACAAGGGGGCGCTGAAGGGCAGTTAAAGGAACAGTCCCATATTTTCTGTGTCCTCTCCAGGAGAACATGGATTCATCTGTGCGTCCAGTTATAGGACACAGCTAGCCTAGCTTAGCACAGACACATAAGGAAGGGTAACCATAATGTGAAATATGTTTATAGGGTCTGACACAGTGATGACTCACAGGGCTAGTTAGCTGGACAGCTAACTACTAACATGCTAGCACCAGTCAGTCACAATAGCTGTGTGGTAGGCGAGTCCTTCGGAGGTACCTTCAAAAGCCGCGTCCACCGTTGTTAAATGGGACGGTCTCGCCTTCGGAGAATTTCCTGGTTGCGTCACCAGATGTTCCCGCCCCTTACCCTTACGTCATGATTTCTGCCGCCCAGGCCCACGAAAGTGACGATCTTCACCACTTGATGTCGCCATTTTCCTTCTTTCTTTCTTCTGTTTCGGGTGCGCAAAGGATCTTGGGATATGTGAGGCCGCGAAGGATAGTAGCGGTGCGTCCTCCAAAAAGAGGGAAGAGAAGGCTGCATTTGTGGGGTGCATTTGAAGGAGCCTTCGAATTGGGACAGCCTTCGCACGGCGTTGACGTAATTGGCCTTCAAATGCGCCCTACGAAGGATGCAGCCCCTGAATTGAGACACAGCCCATATCTGTTTCCTCTTCCTGACACTTAGATCGTCATTTCATATAATAAAGTTACTAAAGATGGAAAATAAAACTCAGCTCACAAATGTGCCAACAGTCAAACTGAATGTTAGCTAACAAGCTACGTTAACTTCTTCCATTCTGGACTCAGCTCTGTCAGCACAATGAGAGAGTGTATTGATTAACATGATCCATCAGAATTTATTAATTAACTGATCAGTTTTCTCAAATTAACTGCTGCTGAAATGTCACATTTCTACATCACAGACTGAAGCTGCCTGCAGCCAGGAACACTTCATTCTCTTTCTAGGGAGCTAATCTAGCTGCTAGCTACATGCTACATGCTAACATCAATCAACATGTATCTTAATGTAACAGCAGTCTGTAGTTAGCTGCAGCGTGAAGAAGTTGTGTTTATAGTAAAACTACCAGTGTGAAATCTTTGCTCTGCGTTTGTTTCAGCTCTGAGTTTTTCTCATCAAATCCTTCTGACGATGATTCATGTACCTCGACCTCCGCTGTAGAGATTCAGGAAATTTCTCCTGCCTCATGTGTGCAAACTGCACAGCATACTGACTGGTTTACATGAAGCACAATTGATTGAAGTTTCCTGTTACAGAAAATAACAGAATTCTACTTTAAACTGAACTTGAGCCGTTGCTGCTGCTCACCGGAAAACAAAATGCTATGGATAGTTTTCTCCAGCAGGAGCTAGGCCAGCAGTTTGCCCCTGCTTTCAGTCTTTGTGCTAAGCTAGGCTAACCCTGGACACAGAGATGAAGCTGATTTACAGAAAAGTGTTTTTATAAAGTTTTATTGAGATTAATTTTGTTGATAAAGTTTAATTGAAGAGTTTTTTGATGACGCTGTAGTCAGAATGAAGATAAAGTTTGAAGACTTTTCAGAATTTAACTGTTGAATGTCGTCCTGATTCTGGGCTGATTGTTTTCAGTCGGAGGGTTTGAAAAGTGTCCTGAAGGAGTTGAGCTCCGACCTGCTGACAGTTCATCAGGTGAGTCTGCAGGTGAATCTGATATATTGTTAGCAGGTCGGAGCTCAACTCCTGAACTGGTTCAGACTGGTTTGGTTCTGACTGGTCTGTGTGATGGATCTTGTTGTTGTTCGTAGATACTTGAAGTTTAAACTAAATCAGAGTATTTTTGTACTTGCCTGTCAGCAGATTGAAACGTCTCTGATGACTCTGTGATCTATTTTTCTTCTTTCAGTCTGATTGTGACTCAAACTGTGGAATAAAAACATGTTTCATGTTCAACTCTCAAACCTGCTGCGTCCAGTCAGTGTCACACCAGACTCCATTAAAAAATCAGACGATTCTGCAGCTCATGGTCAACCAGCACTGGAACTGGTGTGTGTGTGTCTTTGTCTACACAAACAACAACAGGCTGATGTGATGAAGACATTTACAAACTCTCTTCACTTATTCCTACATTCATTTCATGAATTCACAGATTTTTGTTTGTAAGATTTTATATTTGCTGAATATTTTAGTGAGTTAACAAAAACCACAGAAGAAGAACAGCGGACCTGAGAGGAGCTGCTGCCTGTTTATAAGAATCGTGTCGCCACAGTAGCTCAGTCAGCCGAGCACCTCGTCCTCGCTGCAGCACCCAGGGTTCAAGTCGGACCTGCGGCCCTTCGCCACGTGTCGTCCACCCCGTCTCTCATCCCGTCTCTCATCCTGTTTCCTGTCATATCTCAATCTGTCCAATGAATGAAGCCGTGAAAAGGCCAAAAAAAATCTGTCAATCAAAACAATAGTTTGATAAATGTCATCTGGACTCGACTTCAAACAATCAGCTGATTCCTGTTTGTACTTTAGTAAACTCTCCTCTGACATCACTTCCTGTCCAGCTCCTCTCCAGTGACGTAAACAGACAGGACCTCACATTGATCTGCCATGTTTCCTGCTACTACAGCTCAGCAAGAGCTTCAAGTAATCAATAAACCAACCGGTCAATCAATTGGAGCTGTGATATTAATGATGCCACATATTGATCTGAAGCAATCAGATATTTATTGATTAAAGTTTGACAGGAAGTTCAGACACGTTATAAAGTTTCTCGACAGACAGGAAATATTTACAGTTATTGATCATCTGTTATAAATCAGGTATCAGAACAGCTGATCACTAGCAGACAAGGTAGTGACACATAACAGAGATAGGAGTGTAAAGAAGAGGCTTTACTCTGATTAAATTCCACTGGGATTAAAACAGAATGATCACATGCAAAGATGGAAGTAGAATGAAGATGCTTCACTCTGTACGATAAAACTGGACATAGAAACACAATGTAGTGAGACATAAAAACAGAGATAGGAGTGTAAAGAAGATGTTTCACTCTGTTCAGACTGTCTTTCTGCTCTGTTTTTTAAATGTAGTAATGCAATAACATGACATTCATGACAATAAAGCTTATATTATTGATTAACACTTTTATCAACCAATCAGTATGAAGAAAGACACCTTGTTGCCGTAGTGACATTAAAGAACAGAGATAGGAGTATATGATGCTTCACTCTGTACTAAATAGAGCTGTATCAAAATAGATAACGTAGTGAGCTACACAAACAGAGATAGGAGTGTAAGGTTAGAGCATCACTCAGCTCATTTCTTGAAAAACTTTTTGTTAAGGAGGAAGATGAGCAAGTTGACGTTGACCTTCGCCTTGTCGAACATCTTCATCACCGCCACGCCCTCGTACTGCAGCTGCAGCAGGTCCTATTAACAGACATGCACATACACATACGCACGCACACACACACACACACACACACACACACACACACACACACCAAATATTTGTATGTTTTGGACTCAGTATGTAGCCTGGTTTGGCTCAGTATGTAGCCTGGTTTGTACCTGGTATTTGAGCAGGAACTCTTCCATCTCGACTCCGAGAAATCGAGCTTTGACGTTGAAACTTCCTCTCTCAGGTCCAGGGATGATGTCAAAGACGACGTTCTTGAACCTGGAACAGATCGGTTCAGATCGGTTCGGGTCACTTTCTGTTTAAATTAAAACTATGATCAATCGTGTAATGACTCATCAAATAAAACATTAAAGTGACGTTCTCGTGTTTTCAGATGGTGTTGAGGTGTTGTTACATTGTGATGTCATCATGTTACAGTAGAACATCAGGAGCGTGTTATGTTGTTACGTTGTGATGTCATCATGTTAGGAGTGTGCTCTCACTGGGTAGCCGGCAGGTCTTGGATCTCTAACAGAACTCCTTTCTCCTGCAGCCGGGCGGCGCTGTAGCTCAGAGCAGGAACCTTCTTCTTCCCTTTGCTCTCGGCTGCCTTCTTATTGGTCGATTTACTGCAACACAAATGGCAGAAACATTCACATCGACCTGAAGTAAAGTGGGGTTTCAATCTTCTGCCAGAGTTTTGCTCGTCCAACCAGACACGTTTCTGCTGGATATTGTGTCTCATAGACTGAATCACTGTGACGTCATGCTGTGACATCATCAGACTTGTTTTTTTCTGTTGTCATTTTGAGCTGTAACATTTAAAGACTGTCTGATGTGTGAGCTGGGATTACTTCGAGTGTTTGATCTCTAGACAACAGACACGTCTCAGGCTGGCTGACAGTCTGACCTGACCCTGACCCAAACTGTAGATTATTTACATGTTCAGTACAGAACACCCAGTGTGTGTGTGTGTGTGTGTGTGTGTGTGTGTGTGTGTGTGTGTGTGTGTGTGTGTGTGTACCTGGTCAGGTTGTCCAGACAGGAAGTGATGTAATGTCTGTAGTAGTCCACCTGTTCACTGTGGAAGCTGCTCTTTGCCTGCAGGCTGCTGAGAGTCTGACGCAGCTTCTGGAGCTCCGCCCCCCGGCGCTGACGGTGCAGACGCTGCTGACGGATGTCCTGGAGGGAGTTTAGACCATTTAATAATTTAATATTAGTTCAAATGTTGATTTAAATGATGAAATGTTTAGTATTTTCTCTCCTCATGACTCCGTCCAGCTTCCTGATCACTGAGAGTAAAACAACCAATAAAAGAACAAGATTCATGAGTGACTGGCTGAGGAGCCAATCAGGAGCTCACACAGAGAGGCTGCTCCTGTTTGTAACTGTAAGTCATCAATAGATGAGCCCGTTTCGGTCCAGTCAGACTGTGACCACAGACTTGTCCTGCGAGTCCACCGCTGCACTGAACACTTTAAAATATTTCAACTTGTAAAAACCACTGAAAAACTGCCCACAAATGTGACATCACTTCCTGTTTCAGGTGTGTCTGTGTGCGATTGGTCACCTTGGCAATCATCTGCAGGATCTGGTTTTCAGCCTGAGGCGATCTCAGGACTCCCAGTCCCTCCAGACGACGAAGACTCCTCAGGATCTTCCTCTTCTTCTCCTCTAGGCTCAGGTTGCCGTTGGTGACCAGAGACTGGTTCCTCTTCATCTTCTCAGGTGTACGAGCGTCCTGCCGAGCACGCCGCTGTACCAGCCAATCATGACACACTTCCTGTAGACAAGAAGAGACGATGGAAGTTTACCTGAGGTTCACCTGTACCTGTGTATGCGTGTGTGCGTGTGTGTGTGTACCTGGTCACGTGATGCAGACGCTCTCAGGATGTCACTCAGAGAGTCACCTGACTGAGTCCTGATTACATCAATGATCAGCTGCTTCGTGCTGAAAACACAATAAAATCTGTCATCTGACCCGTTCCATCTGAGCACGCTCAGTACAGCACATCCAGCTCTGGACTAAACATTCCTGAACAGGAGCAGCTGACATACTGACAGGCTAACAAGCTAAGCTACCTGAGCAGCAGTCCTCTGGTGTCTGGTTTGTCGTCAGACTCATTGAAGATGTCGAACTTGTTGGTGAGAATCAGAGACACCTCCATCTTACTGGACTCTGATCCTGGATCTGCTGAAGAAGACTCTCCTGAAGGGTAGAAAGCACAGGCGTCACATCACCGCTCACTTCATGTAGTTGTAGTAGCTGCAGTATCAGTTGTAGTAGCTGCAGTATCAGTTGTAGTAGCTGTAGTATCAGTTGTAGTAGCTGCAGTATCAGTTGTAGTAGCTGTAGTATCAGTTGTAGTAGCTGTAGTATCAGTTGTAGTAGCAGTAGTATCAGTTGTAGTAGCAGTAGTATCAGTTGTAGTATCAGTTGTAGTAGCTGTAGTATGAGTTGTAGTATGAGTTGTAGTAGCTGTAGTATCAGTTGTAGTAGCAGTAGTATGAGTTGTAGTAGCTGTAGTATCAGTTGTAGTATGAGTTGTAGTAGCTGTAGTATGAGTTGTAGTAGCTGTAGTATCAGTTGTAGTAGCTGTTGTAGTAGCAGTAGTATCAGTTGTAGTATCAGTTGTAGTAGCAGTAGTATCAGTTGTAGTATCAGTTGTAGTAGCTGTAGTATCAGTTGTAGTATCAGTTGTAGTAGCAGTAGTATCAGTTGTAGTATCAGTTGTAGTAGCAGTAGTATCAGTTGTAGTATCAGTTGTAGTATCAGTTGTAGTAGCTGTAGTATCAGTTGTAGTATCAGTTGTAGTATCAGTTGTAGTAGCAGTAGTATCAGTTGTAGTAGCTGTAGTATCAGTTGTAGTATCAGTTGTAGTAGCAGTAGTATCAGTTGTAGTAGCTGTAGTATCAGTTGTAGTAGCAGTAGTATCAGTTGTAGTAGCTGTAGTATCAGTTGTAGTATCAGTTGTAGTAGCTGTAGTATCAGTTGTAGTATCAGTTGTAGTAGCTGTAGTATCAGTTGTAGTAGCTGTAGTATCAGTTGTAGTAGCAGTAGTATCAGTTGTAGTATCAGTTGTAGTAGCAGTAGTAGCTGTAGTATCAGTTGTAGTAGCAGTAGTATCAGTTGTAGTAGCAGTAGTAGCTGTAGTATCAGTTGTAGTATCAGTTGTAGTAGCAGTAGTAGCTGTAGTATCAGTTGTAGTAGCAGTAGTAGCTGTAGTATCAGTTGTAGTAGCAGTAGTATCAGTTGTAGTAGCAGTAGTAGCTGTAGTATCAGTTGTAGTAGCTGTAGTATCAGTTGTAGTAGCTGTAGTATCAGTTGTAGTATCAGTTGTAGTAGCTGTAGTATCAGTTGTAGTATCAGTTGTAGTAGCTGTAGTATCAGTTGTAGTATCAGTTGTAGTAGCTGTAGTATCAGTTGTAGTAGCAGTAGTATCAGTTGTAGTATCAGTTGTAGTAGCAGTAGTATCAGTTGTAGTAGCAGTAGTAGCTGTAGTATCAGTTGTAGTAGCAGTAGTAGCTGTAGTATCAGTTGTAGTAGCAGTAGTATCAGTTGTAGTAGCAGTAGTAGCTGTAGTATCAGTTGTAGTATCAGTTGTAGTAGCTGTAGTATCAGTTGTAGTAGCAGTAGTAGCTGTAGTATCAGTTGTAGTAGCAGTAGTATCAGTTGTAGTAGCAGTAGTATCAGTTGTAGTAGCTGTAGTATCAGTTGTAGTAGCTGTAGTATCAGTTGTAGTAGCTGTAGTATCAGTTGTAGTAGCAGTAGTAGCTGTAGTATCAGTTGTAGTATCAGTTGTAGTAGCTGTAGTATCAGTTGTAGTATCAGTTGTAGTAGCTGTAGTATCAGTTGTAGTAGCAGTTGTAGTATCAGTTGTAGTAGCAGTAGTATCAGTTGTAGTAGCAGTAGTATCAGTTGTAGTAGCTGTAGTATCAGTTGTAGTAGTTGTAGTATCAGCTGTAGTAGCTGTAGTATCAGTTGTAGTAGTTGTAGTATCAGCTGTAGTACCTATGAGCTCCTGCAGGGTGGGCACTGAGCTGAGGTCCTTCAGCAGCAGCCTCAGAGGGTCAGACGGGTCGGGACACAAAACCTCCTGCTGCTCCAACAACAACTACACACGCACACACACATATTGAGAATGCAGCTGCAGACATGATGTTTACTTTTTGATCCAGGACCAGGACCTGGTCCAGATCCTGGTCCTGGCTCTCTGTACAGACCTTGTGTGTGTTGAGCAGCTCGCTGACGGAGATGTAGACGACAGGTTTGTTGACGATGAGCAGCTCAGAGTACTCATCCATGTTGAATCTGTCCTCCGGTTCAGGAACGTCACAAACACACATCAGGAACTTCCTGTTGGAAATAAACAACCAGAACCTCATCATTCCAGTCCAGTCCAGTGCAGCCTGGTTCGGTCCAGTCTAGTCCAGGACTGTCTGCTGCATTTTCACACAAATGTTTCTCTGTGTTCACTTTAAACACAAACTCAAATATAAGTCGTACTCTAATACAACATGTGTAACTCTGAGGGAGTTTGATGTTTGGACCGAGTGGTGGTTACAGGGTCAAAGGTCACATGAGGCTTCTGACCTGAACTTGTTGTGGGTCTGACTGATGTACTGGTTTAGAGCTCTGACGTGGTATCCATCTCCGTGGAAGTGTTTGTTGGCGGCGGCATGCTGCAGCATGCGGGCGATGGAGCCCAGGATGTGACGCTGCTCTGGCTGCAGGGTGGAGCCAGCGGACCGCTCCACCACGTCGAAGCCATCTGGAGCCACAACCGCCGGGTTCATGTAGCGATAGTAGACCAGGTTACCAACAATCTGAGGGAAGTCACACAGACAGGAAGTGACATCACAGCTCTAATGTGGTTTAAAACATGAGTTTTTGAAATAATGACTCTT
This sequence comes from Pagrus major, assembly GCF_040436345.1. Taxonomy (NCBI): domain Eukaryota; kingdom Metazoa; phylum Chordata; class Actinopteri; order Spariformes; family Sparidae; genus Pagrus; species Pagrus major. The sequence goes on along the minus strand of NC_133219.1, from coordinate 42,202,420 downwards.
CAGCCTTCACAGCTTCAGTGTTGATTCAGCCTGGTGTCCCTCATCTGAACCGGTGTCCCTCATCTGAACCGGTGTCCCTCATCTGAACGGGGTTTCTTCTGTTTGTTTAGTGATGTTTGGTGAAATATTTGAACGTTTTAATAAACACACTGAGCGGCATGTTTTATGGTGTAAAAGTCTTCTGGTCAGCACCCTCTGGAGGGTCCTAAATGATCCTAAATGAGCTCAAACATTTGAGATATACATTCACTGATCAGATAATATCAGATGACATCATCCTGACTGATTAGTCAGCAGCCGACTGGTCGACACTCTGTTACCTTGTAGAGCTCATCGTCACTGGCTTCAGGAAACTTCGTCTTCAGAGCGTCTCTGAGAACCTTTGCTGTGTAACGTAATCCATACCTACACACACACACACACACACACACACACACACACACACACACACACACACACACACACACACACACACACACACACACACACACACACACACACACACACACACACACACACACACACACACCAGTGAACAGGTGGAGACGTACGGTAGTTTGTGGAGGTTGGAGGTGAACAGGTGTAGACGTACGGTAGTTTGTGGAGGTTGGAGGTGATGGCTTTGAGCACTCGGTCCGTCAGGTTCTTCAGGTTGATAATGGCGATGTCGATGCGTCTCTGGACTTCGGGGTGACTCAGAGCGTCGGCAGGTGAGACCTCGTACGGCAGAGAGCTGCAGGACACAAACAGGTGAGTCAGGTATGGAGAGCCGACAGGGTCAGAATTCAGCTGCTCTCAGAGTCAGACAGTTAATAAGTATTCCTGACATCATCATGACCTCACTGCCTTCTTCACTTCATTAGCTCCTGGCTGGATGTTACTGGTCAGGACCATGTGACCAGGTGATAATGAAGTAAAGATGTGAGGATGTCAGGAACACAGGCAGGGGAATTGTGGCCCAGTCAGAACAATAATCCTCCAGGTGAATCAGTTTTGTGTCTGTTCACACCTCTTGTGTCCGGTCTGGGTCTCGGTCTGGTTGATCCAGGTCTTGTAGACCTCCACCGGGTCGGTCCTGATGCTCAGAGTCCGGTCCAGCAGGACGTCTTGCAGAGCTGGACCAAGAGACTCCCGCAGGGTGTTCTGACCGCGAGCATGGCGGTAAAAGTTCACCAACATCTTGATGACGGTGGGGTTACCTGTGACCACATCCTGAGGCTGCTCCACCTTCAGTCTGACATCATCACACAGAGACATGGTGCCGATTTATTACATGAAACTGATTTATTACATCAAAGTGATGATAAACGGATTTATTATATAAATATAAATACAAATGTACTGTATACGTGTGTGTATGTATGTATGTATGTATGTATGCTGTATACATGTGTATGTATGTATGTATGTATGTATGTATGTATGTATGTATGTATATGTGTATATATATATATATATATATATATATATATACACGTGTGTATGTATGTATATATACTGTATGTGTGTGTATAAGTATGTATATATACTGTATACGTATGTATGTATATATACTGTATACGTGTGTATATGTATGTATATATACTGTATACGTGTGTGTCAGTGACCTGATCTCGTATCGCAGCGCCTCAGTGAACAGCTGCAGCAGCAGGTAGGCCTCCCGTCGGTCAGAGCCGTAGTTAAACAGGCTGAACACCAACATCTCCATGAAGGAGGTGGAGCGACTCTGAGGCATCAGGAAGATCAGCTGAGCCAGGTACAGAGGCTGAGTCTGAGACACACACACACACACACACACACACACACACACACACACACACACACACACACACACACACACACACACACACACACACACACGTAAAGTTTCTGTGAGCGAGACATCAAACATCAGACCAATCAGATCGGATCAAAGACTGATCAATTATCAATACTGGATTACTTTCTCACTGGAGTGCTTCTCAACACGTAGATTACACCTGACATTTAGTCCTTTTCTCTGACAAACTCAAAGTAATCAGAGTACACTCTACAGGTGGAGGTGAGTTTGTGTGGTTTACATGTTACTGGACACAATAACTGGAGTAATACGATCAATGATATCAGCTGTGTAACTGACATCACCGATGACATCACACACACATCTACCAATCACAAACACTGTAGCTCCAGCAGGAAGGTGTGAGTGTTGTGTTCGTCAGGTGAGACAGGAATGAGGAGGTGAGTAATAATGTGAGAAGGTGCTCCGTCACCTGTGTGAACACCTGTACACTGTTGGTCTCACCTGCAGCAGGTAGAACAGGTGCTGGTAGGCCTCCAGTCTGTCTCTCCTCTCTCTGCTCAGAGCCTTCAGTCCTTTACTCCTCCCCACGTCCATCATGTCCGACAGCTGCTCCTTGTTTTTCTTCGTTAGCTTCTTACAGTGACAAACCACTTCCTGTTCACACAGACAGGCTCGTTAACACTAACGAGGCAACACAGGTTAAGGAGCAGGTTCCCCTGTCATCTGTCCTCTTACCTGCAGCGTGGCTCTGTTGCGGACCAGCAGGCCGATCTTAAGGTCCATCAGGTTGAGGTCCGCCTCCAGCTGGCGGTTGAAGCGGATTGTCCTCACCACCTCCTCCCTCAGACGCAGAAGCTCCGCCTCCTCTCTGATGTCACCGTCGCCCAGGTCGAGCAGGTGAACGAACTTCCTGACCACAGACAGGGGCGGCGTGGCCAAGTGCACTGAGACAGGTGAGGGGAGGGGCTTACTAATGACTCAAGTTTTTAAATGAGTAATAACATTTGATGATGTCACACATCCCGACCGACCAATCAGAGGTGAGGACAGCTTACCCAGCATCCTGTACTCATCTCGCGCCCTGTTGGCTCTGAAGAAGGCCTGGATCTTTACGACAGCGCCCACCTGTGGACACACAGGATACTGGTTTCCGATTGGCTGGCAGGTGTCTGTTAGTAAAATGTTCAGATGAAGGCAGGTTAGCCTAGCTTAGCATAAGGACTGTAAACAGAGGGAAGCAGCTAGCCTGGCTCTGCAGCTGCAACCTTGTTGAGTCTGACAGGTGTGTTCAGACAGACTTCCTCTGTCCTGGTTTGTGTCAAGCTAACCACAGCCGCTGATCTGATGTGGAACAGGTTTGATTTATCGTCTTAATAAATAAGAATATGGCTTCATACAACGTTCAGTCAGCCAATGAGGATTGAGCAGAACAACAAAATCTGTTTCTGAACAGATGTGAGGAGAAAAACTGAAGCTTCAGTTTAATCAGATGTGCAGCTTTAATTTAAAGTCTGTTCTGATGTTTGACAGCACGAGAACCACGGCTGCTGTTTCACTTCAGACAGTGACATCATGAGTCAACACAAGCGAAGCAGCAGGCAGTGACTCACACTGATCTTTGTGTTAACGTTAGTCTACGACTCTGACAAGCCGACAGTTCATGTGTGCTTTGAGTTGAGCGTGTTGTCACGTTAACCAGCTTAGCACTTCATCACACGCGTTGTTGTTCTGCTGCTCTTCTTTTTATGGTTTTACAATTTCATATATTTATTTATCATTATTTTCGTTTGGAGTGGAGAAATATCTAAATTCTACAACATTATATTTGACGTACTTTAAACATTTGCTTTTCTCCTCTGAAATATGATGATAAGTGTCCGGTCCTATAACACTGGGACAAGGAGTCAGTATAGAGAGCTGCAGGATGACGTATCTATGTAGGCTAACTGAAGTTAGCATCGTCCTGGTTCGCTCCACAAAAAGCCTATCAGATTTTTGGAATTTGGATTATTACAGAAAATAATCTGAAGGTTCTGATCCTTTCAGGTTCTGTTCATCCAGATAATCTCCACAGATGAACTCCACTCTGTGATGTTTGAAGTGTAAATTAAATGTGTATCAGTAACAAGCTAATATTAGGCTAAAAACAGACGACATCACGGTCACATGACTTAAACGTCTCCACCACTGAGCGTCTTACTGCACAATTACTATCCAGGTTTTCTATAAACTGATCAATGTACGAGTTGTAAAGTCAGAGTCAGAACAGTGTGTAACTAAAGTGGCCTGTAAAGACGGACTAGTGAGCAGATGAGTCTCCGTGTTCGCTGTGAGGACGTTTAATGTCCCCGACAACCTCTGTAGTCTCATTTAGACACTTGTTAGCAACCGCTAACCGTTTTTAACACATGAAGAGCTTTATAATTAAACTGTGGGACATTTAATGATGGATTTTATGTGGTAGAACAAAACATGTAAATATGTTCAGCCTGTGGGAACCACACACCTTATTTCACTCAACTGAAAACACATTCAATACACTCACAGACAGGGAACAGGAAGCACTAACATACTAACATGCTAATTGATGTCAGGGTTTAGGACGACAGACGACATCACTGTATACTGGAGTGCAGGGTCCAAAATTAACTTTTTGACTCACCAGCCAAGTGGACTGGTAGATGAAAAAATCCACCGGCCAAGCATATTTTTTACCGGCCAAAATAAGAAAATGCCTTTTTGTGTTACATATACATTAATTTCCATACATTTAATTGAGATAAAGTATTATGTTGAATACAAACTTAAAGAAGAGGCCAGAGCAAAGTTGAAGCGTAATTATTTTTAATATATTGATGAATGTATTTGCTATCAACAGGAGTTAAAGCAAGAAAATCTATCTAGCAATTGTTCTATGTCTGAAATTAGGCATGGCTCGTGAGAACGTTAAGCCCTAAACAGAACAGTAACAGTAACTTCATCTTCATGCTGGTCTGCTCCCCACATTGACACAAGCGCCGTCATACATACAGGAATGGTGACACTTGCTACGCTCATGATCGCGGATGTTCTCCAGCTTCATCGTTCTGTTTCCGATAACAAACGAGTTGTGTCGGTTTTTTTCTTTGGCATACTGGCCGACACGCCAAACAGCTCATCACCAGAGCCTCAGCATCATACTGTGACCAGTCTCTGGGAACCCCTCGATCTCCAAACCTCCACGTTTCACAAAACTTTCTCCTTGAATGTGTGTCTCCGTCCTATTTTTTGTCGCATTGTTTTCGTTTCAAAGGTCTTGACTCCTTTCAAATACCGCCACATACTTTGAAAATTTGCTTTTCCCATTAGAACATCCGCAGTCCTGACAGAACACAGAGCAAGAATAATCTATAATCTATAAGATGATCAGAAACATCAGGAAACTCACGTGACGTCTGAAGAAACTCAGTCGAGCTCGATATTTTCTCCTCGCCAACCACATCTTCACAAACGACTGAATCTGTTGATATAAACACACACACACACACACACACACACACACACACACACACACACACACACACACACACACACAAAGAAAAACAGTTAATTCAACAACAGGAGAATCTGGATCAAACTCCTGGAGTCTGTTTCAGGTTTAACTAATCTGAGTTTAAACCTGAGGTGGAAGCAGATAAATCGATGTTTGTATTATTATATTAACACATATTGGCCGGTTGTTTACATCTGATGGAGACATTGAAAGAATAATGTTGATACGAACATGTCAGCTCGGCCATGTGACTCCAGGCTTTATCTGTTTGGTCTCTGATGAGTTTAACCCATAAAAACAGAACGTTGTTTGATTTGTGTGACTGGTTTCAGGTGGTCAGTCGTTACCTTAACGACAGCTCTCCAGTTCATGTAGAGAAACTGCAGCCGACGTCTGTACGCCCCCTGCTGAACGAATCTCCTCCAGTGAGACTGAACACACGGAGACAGACAGGTGAGTGTTCAGTACATAAACAGGTAGTGTGCACACTGAACTTTAACTGAGCTTTCTAAACTTGACTGTCTGTCATTAAACTCTTGATGATGTCAGATATTTATTTCTGCCTCAGTTGGACTCTGGTTTCACATCTTGCCGTAGGTGTCGAGCAGAACCTGATCCTCACATTAGAACCTGAACCTCCATCAGGTTTGTTCAGAGTCACGTTCATCAAACTCTCTGGACTTCTTGTAAATCCCTTGTTTGAACTTGATAATAACATTGTGGCGTCCTGTTCCTCTGTACCTGTCAGCAGTGTTCTCACCTGGATGACGATGACAGCAGGTGTGTGACTCATCAGGTAACCTCGTCGAGCCTCCAGCTTCTGTCTGATCAGGAACCCTCGACTGACAGCCTGCAGACCAACGATGAGGGCTTCACTGCTCCGCCAGAGGGCGCTGCGACTGTACGAGCCTGAAACACTGCTGACCACTTCCTGCAGTGACATCATACACATGACATCACTGCTGCTGACCAATCGCAGGCAAGGAGACAAAATCTGTCCCTGAAACTGAATCTGTGAAATATAGAGACAGTCCTGAGACCACTGACGCTCAGGTGTGTCTCACCTGTATGTGGTGTCGGTCCAGGAACACACTGTTCTGTATGAAGCCTTTGGGTTTGTCCCAGCTGCCCTCCAGTCTGTTCAGGTGGAAGAAGTAGAACGAGCCATCATCGAGCCGGACTCGAACCCACGGACTCCTGTTGTCTCCTACACACACACACACACACACACACACACACACACACACACACACACACACACACACACACACACACACACACACACACACACACACCTTAGGCTGCATTTCATTTAAAACAAATCCAGTGCTGCGGCGTACGTTGCAGGTTGGTGCAGAGGTGTTGGAGTCACTCCGTGGTCTGTGTGTGTGACGTGTTGGGAACCCCCACTGATCAGATTGCCGAAAGACGAGACTGCTATGTTGTTATGCTACAGGCATGATGGTCCTCCTAGTGAACGTTTGTCCTCATCGATGGATTAAAAGTAACAGTAAACAACCAGGACGAGCAGATGATGGTTTTAAACTGCCAGACTGAACACACATGACACGTTTCACTCACTGGCTTCAGTCTGATCACCAGCTTATGTGATTGGCCACCGGATTGTGATTGTCAAAAAACGGACGAGCCTCACTGAAATTAATGGAAAACCAACGACGGATCAAATGTGAATCCAGCCTTTAAGTTATAGGTCACATGTCAGACTGATGGAGCGTCTGTGAGGGAGGACAGATGATGTCATCCCTGATCTGTCTGTAAACTGGTCAGTACCAGCCTGTATCCTGTCTAGGATTGGTCAGTACCAGCCTGTGATTGGTCAGTACCTGTCTGTATCCTGTCTGTGATTGGTCAGTACCTGTCTGTGATTGGTTCTTCACCAGCCTGTATCCTGTCTGTGATTGGTCAGTACCTGTCTGTATTCTGTCTGTGATCAGATTGTAGAGTTCTCTTTGATAATCTGCAGCACAGACAGATTTGAGTCCCTGCAGCTGAACTTCAGGTAAACTCAGAACACGAAGAGTCTGATTCACTCGGTTCTCCTTCACGGCCTGATTCACTGCTGCAACTGACAGACACACTGACCACACACACACACACACACACACACACACACACACACACACACGATAAAATCAGAGATCAGATTATAAACTGTTTGAAACATTACATACAAACTTAAAAACATTATTTCAATTATTTATTTTCCAATTTGTTTTATTCTCAACGTCACAACAAAAAGAAGTTTTAGATCCTTTAACTTCATTAAATCTGTTCTGATCACAGATTTATCTCTTTAATCTGAATCAAACAGGAAATTGTTCCAGTTACACAAAACACTCGACTCCAGATGAGCTCTGACAGAAAACTCACACTTCAGAGCTCTCTGACTCTCCTGATTGGCTCTCCTCACTGCTTCCTGGATATCAGCCAACCACAGCTCAGCTCCTGGGTCCCTGCTCACCTGATTGGACAGAAGGAAGACATGTGACTTCAAGTGATGTGAATGATGAAGACAAAGACATCGGAGCTCTGCTCCTGGTTCAGGTCTGAGCTCTTGGTTTAAAGCCTGTGGTCACCTGTGAGAAGTCACCTGTCAGGGGTCACCTGTGAGGAGTCACCTGTCAGGGGTCACCTGTGAGGAGTCACCTGTCAGGGGTCACCTGTGAGGAGTCAGCTGTGAGGGGTGACCCGTGAGTGGTCACCTGTGAGGGGTCACCTGTGAGGGGTGACCCGTGAGTGGTCACCTGTGAGGGGTCACCTGTGAGGGGTGACCCGTGAGTGGTCACCTGTGAGAGGTCACCTGTGAGGGGTCACCTGTAAGAGGTCACCAGTGAGGGGTCACCAGTGAGGGGTGACCCGTGAGAGGTGACCCGTGAGAGGTGACCCGTGAGTGGTCACCAGTGAGGGTTGTCCTGTGAGGATTTACCTGAGCTTTGTGCTGCCTGGCTCTGGTCAGCAGGGTCAGGTATCCGCAGGTGTTGGCAGGTAACACCTCCTCCACACCACAGGAGGGCAGCAGCAAAACGGACAGCAGCTGCTGAGCGTCTCCTCTGATCACGGCCTCGTTAATCTGACCAACAGCCAGCAGCTCTGAAGGTGAGATGATTTTATGATCAGTGAATTTACTAATTATCTGATGGGTTGATTGATTCATGATTTGTTGTATAAAATGTCTGATAGTGCAGAATGATGATGTCACCAGGTGAGTTGATTACAGTTACTGATCTGTGATGTAAAGACAGACGAGCAGTACATCAAACGTTCATCATCTGATCATCAATATGTGACAGTTAGTCTCCTGCACAATAATCAATTGATCGCTGCAGCTCTGAACACGGCGAGACAACGATGACGCACTTTCAGTGAAAGGAGCAGTCCAACATTTACGCTACTAACATGCAGAGTCCCTCAGGGAGGCGTCCTCGAGCCTCTGAGCTTTCTAATACACCTGAAGAGACTGTTAGCCTAGCTGAGCACAAAGACTGGGAGCAGGGGGAAACTGTTAGCCTAGCTTAGCATAAAGAGTGGAAACAGAGGTGAACTGTCCATACGTTGGTGTTCGTCCTGCGCTGAGTTGTTGACAGAGTTGATTCCTTCCTGCAGCTGATTCCAGGTCAGCAGATCTTTTCCCGCCTGTTGCTTCAGACCAGCCAGACACCTGAGATACCTGACGACATGATGACATCATCACTTTGTTTCAGTAAGTTGTTTATTTGTGACACAGAATAAACAAACATGATTTAAAATACATCAACAAATCAAACAAACAAAAACAGCAGAGCAGGCAGACAGATGAGCAGACAGACAGGTGAGCAGACAGAAAGGTGTACAAGTCGTACCTGTCCATCAGCGTGTCATCCACATCAGACAGCCCTGCAGATGGACTGACCAATAAGGAGCTGAATTGCAGCAGATGTCCCGCCTCTAACGACTGATTGATGAGAGCAACAGCTGACAGCATCTCCACGGCAACAAACAGCTCCTCCTGCTGCAGTTCCCCCTGGTGGAGACAGACATGAAACATTAACGTCACATGACAGGAAGA
>NC_133219.1:42158039-42190539 GCF_040436345.1 Pagrus major | reverse complement strand
AGGATGCTGAGAATAGAGAAAGGAGCTTCACCAGGTAAGTCCAACACCTGACAGACCAACTCTCAGCAGTCCCCACAATGACAACTACAGAGACACAGACTCTCCCTGCCAGTGTCCCAAACTCCTGCCTTGTCTCTGTCCCACCGTCTCTGCTCTGCAGCCAGCCCAACAACACCCTGGCAACTCCTGATACACCCACACAACCAGCTGCCAACAGCCAGCTCTGCCCATCCCAGCTTCCCTCCACTCAGCCAGAAGAACAAGCTCCACAAGTGGTCCTGCTGGCTTGACTCAAATGGGAAATTCCTGGACACAAACAAGCTTTTTCCTGGTAAAAAAGTGCTGTCGAAACGCTGCAGCACCACAGGCCAGGCAATGAAGCTGTTAAAAAAGGAGACCCTCAGGAGCCCTCAATACCTGGTGATCCACACAGGAACAAATGACCTGCACAACCTCCGAATGGACACTGCTGAGGCAGTGAGGAAGATGGCGGAGCAGGCCAGTGAGGAATTCCCTGACACCCGCATTGTGATCTCCACCCTGCTACCTAGGACAGACACTCCTCCTCATGTCATCCATAGCATCAATATGGAGATCAGAAGAGGATGTGCCACCTTATCAGAAGAGGATGTGCCACCTTATCAGAAGAGGATGTGCCACCTTACCCAACACCCACCACGAGACTCGCGATAGATACACGACGGTATTTACATCCAGCTGTGAGTTTCAAAGTTTCAAATCACTAGTGCAGGCAGATCCCTCGTGTTTGTGTGTCGCTCGGTCCTCACAGCTGGATGTAAATACCGTCGTGTATCTATCGGGAGTCTCGTTGATCTTGCCTGGCACGGCTTCCGTAGTGCAATCGGCTGTGAGGGAGACTCGTGTGCCTCCAGGCAGATATAGCATAGTGACTGTTTAGGCTAGAAAAATGTACTAAATGATGTTGTTTCCAGTAAACTCTGGATGTCGCCACTTCAGAACACTTGGATTGCAGCGGACGAGCAGTATGGAGGAATATTACAAAGTTTTTGTGTAATTTTAATGGACCTTTTCGTCTCGGACGCCATTTACGCTCCTTATATGGATTATTGTTGCCGGAGGGTACCCCCGCGGGTCTCCAGCTGCACTCTGAGGAATAAGAAACTACACTGGACTTCTCATCAGCATGAGGGTGAGACCATAATGACTGAATTTCATTCCAGAGTGAACTATTCCTTTAAAAACCAAATGCTCAAATGCAGCAGCCCAGAGCTGCAGGGTGCAGTGTTAAAGCTGTTCAATACTGTGTTACAGTCGGGATGTTTTCCTGACATCTGGTGCAAAGGGCTCATTTCCCCCATTCATAAGAGTGGGGACACATCAGACCCTGATAACTACCGTGGCCTCTGTGTCAGCAGCTCCAGGTAAATTATTCTGGAGTATTCTGAATAAAAGAAAACTAGACTTCCTTGAGGAACACTCCATCTTGAGTAAAAGTCAAATTTGCTTCCTCCCAAAACACCACACCACCGCCATGTATATACCCTTCACACTTTAATTAACAAACATGTTCACCAAACAAAAAGTGGTAAGATATTCACTTGTTTCATTGATTTCAAGAAAGCTTTCGACTCTATTTGGCATGAAGGGCTCTACTACAGGCTCCTGCACTGTGGTACAGGGGGCAACATGTACCATCTGGTTACATCAATGTGTTTGGAAAATATGTGTGCTGTTAAAATTTAAGACAAACAGACTGAACTCTTCACCCAGAGAAGAGGAGTACACCAGGGCTGCAATATAAGTCCGACTTTATTTAACGTGTATATAAATGAACTTGCTGGTGAGCTGGATCCATGTGCTGCTCCTGGCCTCTCCCTCCTAGATAGAGAGGTGAAGTCTCTGTTTTATGCTGATGACCTTGTTCTACTGTCTCCTACTGAACAAGGACTACAGCAGCAGCTGGACATAGTAGGAAAGTACTGTCAGAACTGGGCCCTGGCAGTAAACATGAAGAAAACTAATGTCATGATCTTTCAAAAACGCCCCAGATGTCAGGAGAACAAACACCAATTTACCATAAATAATCACATCATTGAACGCAGCATGAGTTATAGCTGCCTTGGTAAAACCATTACAGCATCAGGAGTTTCAACATGGCAGTGAACGCACTAAAAGGAACAGCTGGAAGAGCCCTACATGCAATTAAGAGAACATTTTATCATTTCCAAATTCCAGTCAAAATCTGGCTTCACATAGTTGATAGTGTCATCCAGCCCACTGCGCTGTACGGTAGTGAAGTCTGGGTCCACTCAGTCATCAGAGCTGAACCCGCTGGGACAAACATCCAGCAGAGTCTTTACATGCAGAGTTCAGCAGACACATTTTACACACACACAGAAACACACCAACAAATGCATGTAGAGCAGAATGAGGCAGATACCCACTGATAATTAACATCCAACAGAGAACGCTCAACTTTTAACCAGCTGAAATCAGCCAGAGACGCCCTCCACTCCAAAGCCTCCAGACTCAAGAGCTGAGCCCAGAAAAGAGCCCCTATGTCAGCTGGTACTGAGGCTGACTGCCCCCTCTCAGACAGTCTGACCAGCCTCACAACAACACAAGAGAGAGAGACAGAGAGAGAGAGACGGGTCAGAGACAGTTGAGCAGACAGACAGGTGAGTGGACAGACAGGTAGACAGACAGACAGACAGGTGAACCCACCTGAGTGCGTGGATACAGTACACAGCTCTCGGCATGTTCTTCTTGTCATACACGTCAGTTGTTTCTGGGTGGAAGATCTAAAAAAAAAAACTACAAGTGATTACTGATCAGCTAATCAATACTGTGATCACTTGATCAATACTGTGATCAGCTGATCAATACTGTGATCAGCTGATCAATACTGTGATCAGCTGATCAATCCTCCGATGGATCAATAACAGTGTGTCACTGACCGTGGGCAGTCCCAGTGAGGTCATGGCGTTCCTCCAGTGGTTGATGTTGTCAGTGTGGCGGAACTGAAGACCCACCGCCTGATCAGATCAATACACAGGATTATTGATTATTGATTGACTGATTATCAATATTCACTTCTGTAGTAAGAAAGACAAACTGTGTCAGACATCACTAACATACTGCTCTCATCAATACATCTGCTCTGCATCCCTCCACTGTACTGACGACATCATTGACCTGAGCTCCTCTCAGTGTCTCACATGTCACTGTGTGTGTGTGTGTGTGTGTGTGTGTGTGTGTGTGTGTGTGTGTGTGTGTGTGTGTATGTGTGTGTGTGTGTGTGTGCGTGTGTGTTACTTGGTATCGGCGCTGCTCAGGGTCGTAGATCTTCTTCAGAGCGACGGCGTTCGGAGCGAATCGATGACCCAGTTTTGCGAGAATGACTCCGTTCCTCAACGACTCCTCCAGCTCAGTGGGAGCAGGAAGCTCCTCCCCCAGACACGCCTCCATCCACCTGAGGAGAAACAACAACACAGTGATGATGTCATCTGTGATGTCACACACCGACCGCAGCAGCAGGAAACAGTATGATGAAGAAAAGAAAAGCTGCTGCGTTTATGAACCGCTGAGAGCAGAGACAGCTGCTGCTGCTGCTGCTGCTGCTGCTGCTGCTGCTGCTGCTGTTGACAGTCATCAGCTGAGTGTGACATCACTGACCTCTTGGCCTCCTCCAACCTGCACAGGTACTGATAGGCCACGTTCTGGATCCTCTGTTCATCCATCTGCTCTGCTGTCAGACGCTCATCTGGACACACACACACACACACACACACACACACACACACACACACACACACACACACACACAGACACACACACACACACAGAGACAGACAGACAGACAGACACACACACACACACACACACAGACACGCACGCACACACAGACAGACAGACAGACGCGCGCGCGCACGCGCACACACACAGACAGACAGAAAGACACACACACAGAGAGACAGACAGACAGACACACACACACACACACAATGATGTCAGTATTCAGATCTGTACTTATCAGTCGAGTCACTGTATTTTGATCATTAATTAATTGTACTGATTGATTTCTTATCAGTTTTATACTGTTGTCAAATCAAACACAAGTTCGACAACAATGATCACAACAACCTGATATTAATTTTAAACAATGACACTTCTAAGCACAACTCTTCTGTTCATCAACATAACTGCTCATGTATGATCTGTGTCCTGCTGAGAGACACCTGATCTCCTTTAATGAGACAACACGAAGACGTCTGTTGATCTGTGAGGAAAAAGAGTAAAGTCCAGCAGAGACAGACCAGCCGAACCAGCAACCGAACCAGCAGCCGAACCAGCAGCCGAACCAGCAGCCGAACATAAAAACACTTTAATAAAGTCAAACATGTAGACACTCACAGCGTCCGTCACAGTCCGCCATGTTGTCTGTCCTCTCCGTGTCTCTGTCCTCCGGCGGGTTAGTTCCCTTGTCGTTTGTCCTCTCCGTGAATTAAACTTGTCTTTCTAATCTTCACGGATTAAACTACAGATTAAACTACAGATTAAACTACAGACGGTGAAATCAGGTGCAACTCTTCGGGTTCAAACCGTCGCTGCTCGGAGCTGTTTCCTGTCTGTAGTTTGAAAGCTCCCGCCGCCCTCTGATTGGCCCAACGACCAGCCGCTTCTCCTATTGGCTGGCGCGCTGCCGCAGTGGATTGTGGTCTTTGCATTTTCCTGTCGGTGAAATAAAGATAAAAACAAACGTTGTGTTTTTTAAGATACGCTCTCACATCAGAAGTCAGATTCATGTTATCATTTATTTTATTTATTATTTCTTGTTCATATTTTAGTTGTGTCCATGTTGCCATAGCAACCGAGTCCACTACAGTCAGCGGTAGCTCATAGCATGTGATGCTAGCTGCTTCATCAAACACGTCATACAATATATGGATGTTATATCGATCGAACAGTTATTGATCTGAACAGTGAACGGCTCAGAGTGAAGGGGCTTCACCCGGAAACTGTGAGTGTTGTTTCACTGTTAGCTAACGAGGCTAACAGTTAGCAGTGCTAGCAGAAGCTAAGAACAGAACACAGGTAACAGGTGAGAGTGACGGTGCTGCAGGTGATGACAGGCGGCAGACTTTAATATCAACAACAACAACAATTATAATAATTATGATTATTAAAAGTATGATAATAGTAATAATAATAATACAGCTGTCACATGTGGAGGATTCATGAAGAAGAAACTTTTAGATTTGATGGTAAATCTGACAGACAATCGAGGGTCTAAGGACAGAAGATGTGTTCATGTACACACTGTAAAGCCCATTGAGGCAATGTGATTGTGATTCTGGGCTGTATAAATAAAACTGATTTGATTTGATTTGACATACAGAGAGAGAGAGGGTGAAATGAAGAGAGGCCTTCACAGGCCCACATGTTGGCCCACATGTTGGCCCACATGTTCTGATCTGTTTATGATAACAGTTGTACTTGCTCTTGTTCTGGTGCAGGTGGAGGATTTATTCATCGTCTGTTGTCTCTTCAGTTTTATGTTCATGTGCTGACTCCTCCAGCAGAGGGCGCTGTTAGCTTAGCTTTAACCTCAGGAATATGAACTTGCAAAGAAATGTGCACTCCAGAGACTGATCACATCACAGGACCTTCAGGTGAATGAACCTTTTATTTCTTCTCATTTAAGGTCACCAGGTAAAAACTTCAAACATTTGTTGATTTGTTTTTGTTTTTTTATGATTTTACATTTTAATGACGTAAAAACTAATTTTAAACAATTTGAGTTTGAGGTCAAATGAAAATGAAAAAAACTGAATTCATGATTATTTACTGTTTGAAGACGTCACGTAGGATCTGAAAACTGTATCTTTATATTAATTAATTTAGTTCAAATGAATAATGATCAATAAGAACAATCAGATGATTAATCAATAATATAAACAGAGATTACTGGCTGATTATGGAGCTGAATGATGTTTTCTCTTCAGTCCAGGTGAGCTCTCCTGCAGCTCCAACATGGCATCTTATGCGTCTCCTCCAGGTGACGATGAGGTGAAGGTGAAGGTGAGGAGGAGGAGGAGGGAGGTTCAGGCTGTGGACATCGAGGAGTTAACGTCTGCTGGTCACAGAGCTCTGCAGGAGGGACGGACTGAGCGTGCTCTGAGCTGCTTCAACAACGCACTGAAAGCTGCACGACAGGTAAGGTCAAAGGTCACCAACAGGTGAGACTGATGAGGTCAAGTAGGGAATCCAGTCCTGCTGTCACCATCGGTCCTGACTGATCGGATCACAGTGTTCAGCTCTGAGTCCGTCACTTCACAGCTGCATTAACCTGCGTCTGAGTGACCACCTGTGATGTGATGTCACTTCCTGCTCTACATGAAACAAACCCGTCCATCACTGGGACAAACAGACTCCATGTTTCTACTCAAAGACAGAAAGAAGTTCATGCAGAACATTTGCTGAATTCACAAGAAGGAACAAATAAGTCAGAATCAGTCAGAGACAGAGTTTCACACAGTTTATAAAGTGTCTCCAACTCAACAACTCACTAAACTGACACATTTGTTAAGGGAGTCTGGGGACAAAGAAGTCGCCTATACTGGTTACTGTTCAGTGTATCTGTAAAATGTGACATGTTTAGATCAATAAAATGTTTCTTCTTTCATAAATTGAGTGTAAATGGTGAAATCAGCGTAAACAGTGTGTTCAAACAGCTGCTAAATGTTGGCAGGTCAGACTTTAGCACTTTAGACACAGAAGCAGACAGGCTGGTGCAGCCATGCTGCCACAAACTGACACTTTTTACAAGGAAACACACAACTTACTGTTTTCATTTAATGCTGAATTTACAAGAAGGAGACAATGATTCAGAGTCTGTCAGAGACAGAGTTTCACTACGTTATAAAGTTTGTTTTAACTCAACAACTAAAATCACTACATTTGTTAAGGGAGTCTGGTGATGTTGCGGTGACTGGTTCACAGAGGATGGTCCTTCAGTGTGGTCCAGGTCACATGTGGCTCAGACTCTGTGATCACACCTGTACTGACAGCTGTCCAGGTGTGTTCAGGTCACTCAGGACAGATGTTGACAGGTGTGGACAGGGCCAAAGGTTATGAACAGTAACAGTTAAAGGAACAGGAGCAGTACTCGTAGAAAAGTAATTAAGTAATAGTAGCAGGAGTTGATTTCCCATGATGCTCTGCTCCTCAGCTGCAGGACTCTCGGGTCCTCCGTGCCTGTTCCTTTAACCTTGGTGCAGCCTTCGTGGAGACGGGCCATCCTCAGAAAGGTCTGGACTTCCTGCGTCGGGCCCAGCCTGGTCCAAAGGCCGACCGGCTCCCAGACCTCCAGTTCAACCTGGCCCTGGCCCACAATGCACTGGGGCAGAGCCGAGAGGCCGCCACCTACTTCCTGCAGGCTGCTCAGCTGTACAGATCGCAGGGAGACGGAGGCAGCGAGGGCGATGCCTGCATGGAGATGAGCCGCTGCTACAGCAGAGTACAGGTCAGAACCAGGACCAGGACCAGGACCTGAGCTAGGGTTAGGACCAAGACCAGAACCTGAGCCAGGGCCAGAACCAGGACCAGAACCAGAGCTAGGGCCAGAACCAAGATCAGAACCTGAGCCAGGGCCAGAACCAGGACCAGAACCAGAGCTAGGGCCAGAACTAGATTCAAAGCCTGAACCAGGCCCAGAGCTCAAACAGGTTGTGTGTGTGTTGCAGGACTGGTCTCTGGCGGTTCCGGGTTTCCTGCGGGCTGCTGAAAGTTACAAAGTGGCGACCATGTTGGATTCTGCAGCCGGCGCCCTCAAAGAGGCAGGAAGTCACATGATCCAATCAGATCAGTTCAGCCACGATGACATCATTGCCATACTGACAGAGTGTCTGAGTTTGACGGACAGGATCACAGACCCGAGGATTCTGGGTAATGCTGATTGATTGATTGATTGATTGATTGATTGATTGATTGATTGATTGATTGATCGATCGTCTGCCGCTCTGTTCCAGGTGAGTTGTACCTGTCAGTGGGCGTGTCTTACTGCCGGCTCAGGTGTTTCCAGGAGGCGGTGCCGTGTCTCCAGCAGGCTCTGGAGCCCTCGGCTCAGCAGCCCCCCCTGCTGGCCAAAGTACTGCAAAACCTGGGAGCTGCTCTGAACTCTGTGGGCCGGTTCAAACCTGCTGTGGGCTACCACAGGCTGGCTGCTGGACTCTACGGTCAGACCAATGATCACCTGATGATCAATCACACTGATCACCTGTCGATCAATAACACTGATCACCTGTCGATCAATCACACTGATCCCCTGTCGATCAATAACACTGATCACCTGTCGATCAATCACACTGATCACCTGTCGATCAATCACACTGATCACCTGTCGATCAATCACACTGATCACCTGTTGATCAATCACACTAATCAACAATCAAAACAGGGAGATTTATTGATCAGTTTGTTTAAAGTGTTTACCTGCGTGACATCACAGAGATCAATCACTGTCTCCACCTGTAGAGACACGTTAACAGCAGGTGAGAGGACAGCAGACGTTTCTAATGTAGACGTGTGTGTGTGTGTGTGTGTGTGTGTGTGTGTGTGTGTGTGTGTGTGTGTGCAGGCTCTCTGGGTTGCCGTAGTGACCAGGCTCAGTGTTTCAGTAACCTGGCGTTTGCCTTTAGTCAGCTGGGTGATGAAGAGGAGGCAGCAGAGAGCTTCATCATCGCTCTGCAGGGATTCAGAGACACCGGTAACATCAGTAACCTGTTCACTAATCAATAATAATCATTATTGACTATTAGATTGTAAACTGTTACCATTTACAGAATCAGAAATACTTCCCAAGGGAAAATTGCTTTCGTTACAGCTGCTCCCATTCAAAGTCCAGAAATATGTATGATGTATGACATACCTGTCTGTCTGTACCTGTCTGTACCTGTCTGTCTGTACCTGTCTGTACCTGTCTGTCTGTACCTGTCTGTACCTGTCTGTCTGTACCTGTCTGTCTGTCCCTGTCTGTCCCTGTCTGTACCTGTCTGTACCTGTCTGTCACTGTCTGTCTGTCCCTGTCTGTCTGTACCTGTCTGTACCTGTCTGTCTGTACCTGTCTGTACCTGTCTGTACCTGTCTGTACCTGTCTGTCACTGTCTGTCTGTCCCTGTCTGTCACTGTCTGTCTGTACCTGTCTGTCTGTCCCTGTCTGTCTGTACCTGTCTGTACCTGTCTGTCTGTACCTGTCTGTCACTGTCTGTCTGTCCCTGTCTGTACCTGTCTGTCTGTACCTGTCTGTCACTGTCTGTCTGTCCCTGTCTGTCTGTACCTGTCTGTCTGTACCTGTCTGTCACTGTCTGTCTGTACCTGTCTGTCTGTACCTGTCTGTCCCTGTCTGTCTGTCCCTGTCTGTACCTGTCTGTACCTGTCTGTCACTGTCTGTCTGTCCCTGTCTGTCACTGTCTGTCTGTCCCTGTCTGTCTGTACCTGTCTGTCTGTCCCTGTCTGTCTGTACCTGTCTGTACCTGTCTGTCACTGTCTGTCTGTCCCTGTCTGTACCTGTCTGTCTGTACCTGTCTGTCACTGTCTGTCTGTCCCTGTCTGTCTGTCCCTGTCTGTCTGTACCTGTCTGTCTGTACCTGTCTGTCACTGTCTGTACCTGTCTGTCTGTACCTGTCTGTCACTGTCTGTCTGTACCTGTCTGTCTGTACCTGTCTGTCACTGTCTGTCTGTACCTGTCTGTCGCTGTCTGTCTGTCCCTGTCTGTCCCTGTCTGTTTGTACCTGTCTGTACCTGTCTGTCTGCAGAGGACCACCTGGCTCAGGTTCAGGTGTGTGAGTCATTAGCTGAGTGTTACCTGAAGCAGAGGAAGCAGCAGAAAGCCGTTGAGCTCTACAAACAGGCTCTGACTGCTCTGTCCCACTGCCAGGTAACAGCACCTGGTCAGAGGTCACACCACAAAACAGTCAAGTTCAGCCAATCAGATCTCACATCATTCTGACCAATAACAGCTCATGTTGTTTCACTTCAGGACAGTTCTGTTTCTGTTCGAGATCGTCTGGTGGAGCGTCTGACTGCAGCTCTACAGCAGAGTGTCAGTCTGCAGGTGTGATCACACCTACCATGACACCACATCACACCTACCATGACACCACATCACACCTACCATGACACTACATCACACCTACCATGACACTACGTCACACCTACCATGACACTACATCACACCTACCATGACACTACATCACACCTACCATGACACCACATCACACCTACCATGACACCACATCACACCTACCATGACACTACGTCACACCTACCATGACACCACATCACACCTACCATGACACTACATCACACCTACCATGACACTACATCACACCTACCATGACACCACATCACACCTACCATGACACTACATCACACCTACCATGACACTACATCACACCTACCATGACACTACATCACACCTACCATGACACTACATCACACCTACCATGACACCACATCACACCTACCATGACACCACATCACACCAGATTCCTTCAAACCTCAGCACACTTCACACCTTCGATTATTCTACCTGGTAAAGTTTCTTATCAACAGTCCGGCAGGAGTGACTTGTACATTTCTATGTCACCTCATTGATTGGCTGTCCTTTTTCCACACTCAGAGGCCACGCCTCTTCAGACCATGCCTACCAAGACCACACCCACACAGCCAACCTGCAACCAGGTAACAGCCAATCAGCTGTCAGTGTCACTGTGCCACAACTGAACCAGAATGGAACATCATCAAAGCAGTTTATCCATACTGCTGTTCTTTACAGGATGAGTGACATCACACAGAGTCCAGGCAGAGTGTCCAACCAGCAACCAGACAATCAGAGGGGGGAGGGGCAAGGTGAGTCTCACGTATTCCAGGTAGAAACAGGCAGTAAAAGACATGGACTAAGAGCCGTCCACCTGTGATGAGACCAGGTGTGATGGCCAGTCGGTGTGTTAACAGGATCAGAGCAGGTGGCAGCAGGTAGACAGGAAGCAGCAGAGCATGCTGGGTCAGGAGGGGGCGGAGCCACTGAGGCACCTGAGTACAGGAGCATGGCACCTGGACGTCACAGGTAACACACACAGTAACAGTTGTTGATAAATCAGTTGTATTGATTTGATACCTGCAGATTCTCTGAGGTTTGTTAACATTAACCACTCTGTGTTCCCAGTTCACACCTGTCACACCTGTCACACCAGTCAGACCAGTCACACCTGTCAGACCAGTCACACCTGTCAGACCAGTTACACCCTTCAGACCGGCAGCAGCACTGTGAGTCACCTGACACACCTGAGTTCTCGTGTATTAACACAGTGTGAGGTGATGCTGTACCTGTGTGTGTTCTCAGGTGAGTGGTGGTCAGACAGAGTGAACCCTCATACTGACAGGTGACTGACGCCTGTCAATCAAATCACAATAAACGTTATTTATAAATACAGTTAAAAAAAACAATGACTCAGCAGCTGTGGTGAGCTCCGTCCTGATTGGTCGTTGTTTCCTTTTAGTCAAACTGCATTGGTCCAGGAGGCAGAGGCTCCACCCACCACACCAGATGACATCAGAGAGACTACGCCTGCAGCCAGGTGGAGGTCTCGGTTCTGTTCACTGATGTAGACTCACTTGCTGATCGTGTTATTGATCGTGTATTGATTATAGACTGATCATCAGTAAACACACATCACACATTTCTTTATTCAAACAACTTTTTGTTTGTTTTTTGTTCGGCTGCTCTGGAAACATATACACCAGCTACTGTTGCCGTGGTAACCACAGGTAACTCTGACTTTAAAGATCGATCGATCAATCAACAAACGTTCCTCTCTGGAGTTCAGTTCAGTCAGACTGAATCTGCAGGTTTCACTTCATCATCTATACTTTAACACAGTAAATATGATGTGTTTATTAAATATGTGTTTATTAAATATGTTTATTAAATATATGTTTATGTGTTTAGGAGGGTGAAGTCACCTCAGCTGTTTGAACTTCCTGTCGTCTGATGCAGCAGAAACATCTCGACTGTTTAATTTATCGATCAAATTCATCTGCTGAACACACACACACACACACACACACAAACACAGTGTTACGTGCAGCAGTGTGCAGCTCCTCCCTGTCAGAGATGATGAAAATAAAAAGTGTTTCTATTATGTTAAAGGTGTTTATACACATCATCATTCACACACACACTGTACAGACACACACACACACACACACACACACACACTGTACAGACACACACACACACACTGTGCACACACACACACACACACACACACACACACTGTACAGACACACACACACACACTGTGCACACACACACACTACACACACACACAGTACAGACACACACTGTACACACACACACTGTACACACACACACTGTACACACACACACACACTGTACAGACACACACACGCACACTGTACAGACACACACACGCACACTGTACACACACACACACACACTGTACATACACACGCACACACTGCACACACACACACAGCCCCTCTGGTGGAGCTCCTCCTCCCTGAGCTGCAGTCTGCAGGTTCTCTTCAGTGTTTCTGGAGCTGCTGCAGTCGACAGGAAGCTGAGCTGAGCTTCTGTTCATCAGTCCGGGTTCTTCAGGTTCTCTGTGGGTTCCTGAGCAGAGAACATGAGGAGGAGACCAGAGGAGCGAAACATCCAGAGCTGCTGATCAGGTAAAAACACAGACTCTTTCAGAATAAGAGCATCACGACAGACAGCGGGGGCTCAGTAAACAGCAGCCTTAATTTGAAATGTTTTCAGTCAGATGGATCAACGTTATTAAAATGTTCACTTTGATTTTTTGTCATTTTAAACAAGTCTGAGACTTTCAGTTAATAATCGACTTCATTGATCTGATCATCACTCCGATTTAAACCGTGTTGCTTCACATTGAGTCCTTTCTTCACTTTTGACAGTTTTTGTGAACTTTGATGGAATTGAAAAAGTTTTTATCTGTTTAACTGGTTCTGATCAGACCTGATCAGGTGTGATCAGGTGTTTCTGATGAGGTAAGACTGAATGTGACTTCCTGTGAGAATTAAAATAAACTGTTTGTCTTTTTTATTTGGATCCATGATTATATCTCTGCTTTGTCCAATCAGAGCCCTGCTCAGTGTGTGTGTGTGTGTGTGAGTGAGAGAGAGAGAGTCTGTGTGTGTGTGTGTGTGTGTGTGTGAGAGAGAGAGAGAGAGAGAGAGAGAGAGTGTGTGTGTGTGTGTGTGTGTGTGTGTGTGTGTGTGTGTGTGTGTGTATGGGTGTGTGTGTCAGCATGATGGCTTTAATGACTTTACTTTCATCCAGAAGGACATTTCAGCCAATTACGTGAGGGGGGTGGGGCCTGACACTGCAGGTCTGAAGTGAGAGAGAGGTGGCGGTTGCCAAGGTGACATCACACACACACACACACACACACACATAAACACACTTAAACACAGACCACAGATCCGAAAATAGACTGTAGACAGCTCGGAGCTGTAAACTGACCTGTGTGTGTGTGTGTGTGTGTGTGATAATACAGTTTAATCAATATCAAATAAATATTAATTTGATAGAAGATATTTTGTTGTTTTCTCTCTGTTAGGATTCTCAGAACTGTATTTCCCTGCTTTTATTTTGTTGGGGGGCGGTGGGGCAGTGACGGCTGTTGTCACTCAAGTTACTATAGTTACTATAGTTACTGTAGTTATTTTAGTTACTGTAGTTACTTTAAGACTTGTCAGACCTGACAGAGTGAAGAAGAAAAATGTGACATTTACAGAGAACTGATGTCACCTTTCATATGATCAACATGTGATGTAAACAACAAACAACACGTGATGTAAACAACAAACAACACGTGATGTAAACACATTTCGATGGGGCTAGGCTAACAGTTTCCTCTTGCTTCCAGTCAATGTGCTAAGCTAGGCTAACAGTTTCCTCTTGCTTCCAGGCTATTTGCTAAGCTAGGCTAACCACGTCCTGTCAGAAACATGTGACTCAGAGGATTTACCAAAATGTTGGACTGTCCCTTTAAGAGTTGTGACCTACATCCTCACTTTGAAGAAAGTTACATCAGATGTGACATCACTCATGACCTGTTTCTTCTTCTTCTCTGCAGGATGTCAGGTAACTGGTCTGTTGCAAGTCTGTCATTACCCACCAGTTCAGTAGCCACGGCCCCTCCCAACACCTCCCAGTTCCCCCCTCTCACAGGCTGGGAGGCTCCCAGTTTCACCCGGGCCGCTCAGTTCCGTGTTGGTGCCACCTTCATCCTCTTCCTGTTTGCCGCCTGCAGTAACCTCGCCCTATTGGCCAGCGTGTGGTGTGGGCGTGGCCGACGGCTGGCATCTCACCTGCGGCCGCTGATGTTGAGCCTGGCGTCGGCCGACCTGATGATGACGTTTGTGGTGATGCCTCTGGACATGGTGTGGAACATGACGGTGCAGTGGTACGGAGGAGACACGCTCTGTAAGCTGCTCTGCTTCCTGAAGCTGTTCGCCATGCACGCCTCCGCCTTCATCCTTGTCGTCATCAGTCTTGACCGCCAGCACGCCATCCTGCACCCACTGGACGCTCTTAGCGCGCACAGCAGGAACCGACGCATGCTTCTGCTGGCCTGGAGCCTCAGCCTGCTGCTCGCATCACCACAGGTAACTCTGACATCACCACAGGTAACAATGACATCACCACAGCTAACTCTGACATCACCACAGGTAACTCTGACATCACCACAGCTAACTCTGACATCACCACAGGTAACAATGACATCACTGCAGGTACTGAGAGGTTGACAGTTGAGTGTTTGACAGTGGATTTAATATTGACGGTCCAGACACAATCACTTCCTGTCATGAACTGAACCGCCGCCATCAGTCTCACTGAACTTTAACCAATGAAATCTCAAGGCAATGTCCAACCATTCAGAGAGAGGGGGCGGGACTGACAATTGTTCCTGGAAGGATCTCTCGAGGTAAACTGGTCTCAGAGGAGGGACCAGACTAAGAGCAATTCAAAGACCTTGTATGAATCAGCCACATGAGGGGTGGAGTACCTGGACTAGGGAAACCAGACTCCCTCCTGGAGCCAGTTCTGGGAGGGGAGCTCCCTGGGGAGGCTTTATTCCATGGGGTTTGCCTGGGTAAAGCCCAGAAAAACTACATGGAGCCACCACCCTGTGGACCCATCACTGCAGGGACAGACATCGGAGTTAAGTGCAATGTCTGCTGTCTGGCAAACAAAGGCAGGGTCCTGGGCACCCTGGCCCCTCAGACTGGTCCGAGTGGCATCCTGGAAAGGGTTTCATCTGGGGACTAGTTCTCCTGGGGGACTTCAATGCTCACATGGGCAACGCTGGAGAATCTCTGAGGTGATTGGGTGGAACAGACGGCCAGATCTGAAACTGAGAAAGTCATTAGTACCTGCAGCAGACTGGTACAAGGAGGCTAGAAGGGCTGCGGCTTCAGCGGCTGCTGAAGTAAACCTAGTGTGGGAGGAAGTCAGGGAGGCAAGAGGGACTTTCTGTTGGCCTGGGGCAGTCTAGTAAACCATTCAATGACTCAGGAAAGGAAAGCAGGGCTGGGCTCAGGCTGTGTTTAGCAGTGGAGAACTGCTGACGTGGACTGAGGATATTGTCAGGCAGGGGAAGGTACACTTCGAGGAACTCCTGAACCCAACTAAACTGTCTTCTGTAGAGGGTCTGAAGACTCGGGGGAAGATTTGACCACATCGTTGGCAGAGGTCTCTGGAAAAGAGGTGTCGACTGATTGTAGAACCTCAGATGTTGTTGAACAAAATATGGACCCATCCTGGTCATGAAACAGTGGACCAGTTCTTCACCCTTGCTGCCTTGCTGATGGGTTCATGGGAGTTTGACAACCCAGTCTACATGTGTTTTGTGGACTTAGAGAAGGCCTATGACCGTGTCCCCCAGGGATTCCTGTTGGGGGTAATCTGGGAGTATGGGGTACCGATACCGTTGGTAAGAGCTTACCAGTCATTATACAGTATAACCAAAGTGAGAGCTGTTTCTCTTAACTCAAAGTCAAACGTGTTTCCAGGTGGTGTTGGACTCCTCCAGGTTTGTCCCTGGTCACCGATCCTGTCTGTGATATTCATGGACAGGATGTAGAGGTGCAGCTGTGGTGAGGAGAGTGTCTGGTTCGTGCAACTCTGAATTGCATGTCTGCTTTTTGCAGATAATGTGGTTCTGATCGGTGACCTTCAGCAGGCACTGGGCAGTTTACAGGGATTAGAGAGTCCTTGATTCTCTGCTGGAAGTTAGTGGACTGGCCCCAAAAATGGAGTGTGAGATGGACTGACGGTTTGGTGCTGCGTCAGCAGTACAGCAGACGTTGTACTGGACTGTTGTGGTGAAGCTGGAGCTGAGCTGGAAGACTTACTTACTTATTTACTTGTCGATCTACGTTCCAATGATGATAATGATGATGGTGGTGATGATGATGGTGATGATGATGATGAAGATAATGATGATAATGATGGTGGTGATGATGATGGTGATGATGGTGATGATGATGATGATGATGATAAAGATGGTGGTGGTGATGATGATGATGGTGATGATGGTGATGGTGAAGATGATGATGAAGATGGTGGTGATGATGATGATGATGATGATGATGACAGTGGTGATGATGATAATGATGATTTTAATGATGATGATGGTGATTTTAATGATGGTGATGGTGATGATGATGGTGATGATAATGATGATGATGATGATGATGATGATTTTAATGATGATGGTGGTGATGATGATGGTGGTGATGATGATGGTGGTGGTGAAGGTGATAATGTTGATGGTGATGATGATGGTGATGATAATGTGATAATGGTGATGATGAGATGATGGTGGTGATGATGATGGTGATGATGAAATGATGGTGATGATGATGATGGTGATGGTGATGATGATGATGATGGTGATGTGATGATGGTGATGTGATGATGGTGGTGATGATGGTGATGATGATGATGATGGTGAAGATAATGATGATGATGGTGGTGATGATGATGGTGATGATGATGATGATGATGGTGATGGTGATGATAATGTGAAGATGGTGATGATGATGGTGATGTGATGATGGTGATGTGATGATGGTGATGGTGATGGTGATGATGATGGTGATGTGATGATGGTGATGTGATGATGGTGGTGATGGTGATGTGATGATGGTGGTGATGGTGGTGATGATGGAGATGATGATGGTGATGTGATGATGATGGTGATGATGTGATGATGGTTGTGATGGTGATGTGATGATGGTGGAGATGATGATGGTGATGTGATGATGGTGGTGATGATGATGATGGTGATGTGATGATGGTGATGTGATGATGGTGATGTGATGATGATGGTGATGTGATGATGATGGTGATGTGATGATGGTGATGATGTGATCATGATGATGATGATGGTGGTGATGATGATGGTGGTGATGGTGGTGATGGTGATGTGATGATGGTGGTGATGTGATCATGATGATGATGATGGTGGTGATGATGATGATGGTGATGTGATGGTGGTGATGATGATGATGGTGATGTGATGATGGTGGTGATGGTGATGTGATGGTGGTGGTGATGTGATCATGATGATGATGATGGTGATGGTGATGATGGTGATGATGATGATTGACATGTCATGACAGTAAAATGGTTTATATGTTTCAGTCTGTTCTGATTTTTTTCTGATCGTTGTTTGGAGCAGAAATTTATGAAACACACACAGACACACACACACTTGTGCAGTTTTTTCTCATGTCTTGTAAATATTTCATGGAGCAGCTGCAGAAAATTTCTCACAGCTTTAATGTTAATATTAATATTCATGAGATGTTAATCTGAAAGTCAAACTGAAGAAATCCATCTGATTATTGATTAAACGTGTTCAGCAGCTGATTATTTCATCATCAGTTCATCTTCTGATCATAATGAGATGTCAAACCTGCTGTTTGCTGTGATGCAGGCGAAAGTCGTCGGTTCACAGTGAACCTGCGCTCGTTAAATCCCTGCAGGAATGTTGGAGAGATTAAACTTCCTGCTGTTAGCTCGGGCTAACGGTTCCCCTTGGTTTCAAAAAGGAATGCTAACAACGCTAAGAGGCCTCTTACAGCTGGAAAACAAACAATTTAGTTTCACTGAGCAGCAGAAACAGTTTAATACTCTCACTGAGAACTAAAACTAGTATCATTTAAAATAAATACATCCAACACTGAAAGAGATGTTCCTGCCTTGATAGGGTCAGATAATCTGTTTCACTGTTGAGCAGGTGAACTCCAGGTGAACATTAAGTTTATAACATCCTGTCATCTGTCTTGTAATCATCCTGAAGTCCTGACAGTAGCACCAACAATTTGTCACTCTGATCATTTCTGATTTCTTTACTGATAAATCTGGTCCCAGACCCTCACCTGGACTCCACCTGGACTCCACCTGAACTCCACCTGGGCTTCACCTGGACTCCACCTGAGCTCCAACTGGGCTTCATGTAGACTCCACCTGGACTCAGGTAGCAATAAGAATTTTCTGTGTCTCCCTGCAGCTGTTTATCTTCAGGGCGATCCGGGTGGAGGCCG
Source organism: Pagrus major (assembly GCF_040436345.1). Classification (NCBI taxonomy): domain Eukaryota; kingdom Metazoa; phylum Chordata; class Actinopteri; order Spariformes; family Sparidae; genus Pagrus; species Pagrus major. The sequence continues at coordinate 42,171,894 of NC_133219.1, read as the reverse complement.
TGGACTTCACTCAGTGTGCGACTCACGGCAGCTTCAGCCGCCGCTGGCAGGAAACACTGTACAACATGTTCCACTTCACCACGCTGTACGTCGTCCCCCTGCTGGTGATGAGCTGCTGCTACAGCCGCATCCTGCTGCACATACACCTGCAGCACCTGAGGGACAGAGGTAAGACACACCTCTAACACACCTGTATTACACTGACAGTGACATCACTGACAGTGTGACATCACTAACGGAGCCCCGCCCTCTCTCAGCAGGTGAGTCATACCTGCGTCGCAGCGGCACTGACATCATTCCAAAGGCTCGGATGAAGACTCTGAAGATGACGGTGGTCATTGTGCTGTCCTTCGTGGTGTGCTGGACGCCGTACTACCTGCTGGGGATCTGGTACTGGTTCCAGCCTGACATGCTGCGCATCACTCCTGAGTACGTCCACCACGCTCTCTTCGTGTTCGGGAACCTGAACACCTGCTGTGACCCCATCATCTACGGCTTCTACACGCCGTCCTTCAGGGCCGACCTCGCCGCCTGCTGCCACAGGACGAGGAGCAAAGCGTCACTGCGATCTCCAGATCGACTGTCCGTCCAGCAGGGTCCTCACAGTGGCGAGCATGAGATGGACCCCGCCACCAACAACCAGGCTGCAGGAGACTAACGCCACTTATCAGAGGACAGGAGTCATATGATGTCACATTCTGTACCTGAACACAGTCAGGATGAAAACATGGACTGGATCAGCTGAAGGTGGATCAGGACTCTGTCAGCTGGCCCTGGACTGTGTGTGCCCCCTGGTGGACAAAAACACTTCCTGCAGCTTCAACAGGACAAAAAGAGCGAGCCAATGACTAAACTACAGCCGCTCCACCAGGAAGACAGCTGATTGGTCCTTGATCTTATTCCAATATTGATCTCCCAGAGTTACTGTGGACTGAAACGTTTGATCAAATCAAAGTGAGACAGATAATTGATTATTGTCAATATTAATGTTAAAGATTATTAATGTTAAAGAGGAACTAAACAACTTCTGTAAATCTGCTGTCTGACTCTCAAACATGTCAGCTGATACGATCATTAATCAATCGATAAGCTGCTAATGATTATAATTGTCTTTTTTAACGCCACTGAAATTTTTCCTAAACCTGATTTTGTGGAAACAAACTGAACATTTGGTTCAAACTCATTGAGATCAGGATGAACTTTATTTGTCCTCATGAGACTGAAACTCAACTTTGAGTTTTGGCCTTTAAGATGAAACTGATTTAAATTATCGAGGCAATGATGAAATAATGAGCCTCAGTTGTGACGGACGAGTGAACACAGACTGTTTCAGGCAGTTAATAAACAACCAGACGTCTGTTTTCTACTTCAGTTTTATTTGGTTTTCATGTGTCTAAACATCAGAAAGGAAACACGTTCAGATACAAAGAAGAGTTCATCAGATCAAAACATCACAAACAAAACTCATCTTCACTAAACAGTCCAGGTGGATCAGACGTCGTCCTCCGTCTGTTCTGTTTAAAGCTTTGGGACGCTTTTCTTTTTTTTGACACATTAATGAAAATAAAATGTTTAGAGAGAAAAGAAATCAGAAATATTAAAGCATCACTTTTCTCATTGGTTCTAGCCTTCATCACTACGATCTCTACATCTTAGTTTTAGTTTCTACAGTGTGTCGACAGGCGGAAGCAGTCTGAATTCAAACTATCAGCTCTTTATATAAAACATCTGTGTAATATGGCTCAGAAATCACATGTATGGCTTATTATCATTAAATATGGCTAATGTCCAGTTTAATGTGTCTACCTTCAGCTGAAAACACAACTTTTCTACAATTCAAAAGCATCTTTACATCATTCAGCTACCAACAAACATCATCAGAAAAAGTCAAACAATATAAAAACAGGGAGGTCAAATGGTAATAATCATAATATTATCAGCAATTATAATAAAACATTTTCGTTTTGGCAGCGACGGAAAAACAAGAACTGAAAGAAGAAAGTTCTCGAAAAAGAACAGCCGACATTAAAACATTTAGTCTGTTCAGAAACACTCGACTGGTTTGAGAGCAACTCGATCTGACGTCACCTCTGACCTTTGACCCTGAGGAGGCTCAGTCTATCTGCTGCGTCTCACTGATGTGACGGTGAGTCCAGCTGAAGGGACTCGATGGACTCGAGGGGACAAGTTAATCTGCTCACAAACTAAAATCAAACGTAACGAAAACACTGAATATCACATCAATAATTCAAGTTTTTTGTCTGACACTGAGGTTACACTGAGTACTGCAGTACATGTAGTATTTCTAAGGTACTGTTACAGTCCTCGGGTCTGTGTTCTGGAGGATCAGAGACATTCAAACACAAAGTGAACACAGATCTGAAGTTTGTTCTCCAGCTTTTGGTCAAAGTGTTTCTATCATCAGTTTTTTGGCTCTTTGAACTCTTCATGCTCAAATATATGAAAATATACATTTATTGTGTTCATCTGAAGTATTGATCTGAGGATTTCTTTTGGTTTGGTTTGTTCTTCGACTCTGGAAACAGGAAGTGAAAACAAACATTTTGAAAACGGTGAAACTTTTTCTCTTTGGACGTCGTTCAGCTTGTTTTAAAGAATATTTGGAAGTTTGGCTGAAACTACAGAAAGCTGCTGTTCATCGACACAAAGACTTTATAAACATCAGGCCAGTTTAAACATGGCCGACGAGGCTGCACACACCTGCGGCCAGGTGACAGGAAGTGGCCGCCTCCGCAAAAATAAAACATACACTTGGGGCAGACGTCTCGCACTGAGACGTCCACAGTGTCCAAACTTTCCTGGTCCGTCTGTTTGTCTCTCAGGTGTCGACTGACACTCGTCGGTTCTGCTCAGGAGGAGGAGGCGTCTCCATGACGACCAGGACACACTCTTCCTTTGTTTACAGACTTCAGTCGGGTCGTTCTCCAACATCTTAGGTGAGCTCCATGACCCAAACTGTCCAATAGATCAGTGACTCTGTGGAGGACCTGGACCTGGTTTTTGGACTGTGGTCAGTCCTTGGACTCTAGAGGCTGATCTCTATCCTGCTGCAGAGGAAAAGATCTGGGGAGGCTTTTGAACTTAAAGGTCAGGACTCTGGTCCAACTCAAAGTAATTTTAGATTCTGAACACTCAGACCTGGATCAGGTTTCATTACTGGGCTCATTAACACAGCCCAAAACATGAGACTGAGGTGCAGCTGACAGTTGACTTTGGGACCTGAAAACCTAGATAAGGTTTCTGTAGAAGCTCAGGACTGTCCTCTCCAGACCCCGTAAGTCTCTTAGTCTGTTGGAACAAAGATCTGGATCAGGTTTTGGGTCCTGGAAGCAGCACTGGAGGACTCTGTTGGGAGTCGGACAAGAAGTCAAACGAGTACAAAGTAAAAGGTATCTGAGGTCTTCTGTGGTTTCAGCTTGTCTTTGAGGACGAAGGACTGATCCATCACTGGAGGTTCAGACCAGTAACATTCAGAGTCTGAAGGGGTTCTGGGAGACAGTCAGGTACAGGACATCAGCATTGGTTCAAAAAGGTAGAAAATGGTAACGTGGCCCCGGAGGAGCCTTTTGGTTTGAGGTAGGTTAGCTTGACCAGCAGCAGGAGGCTAACGGTCCCATGAAGGCGTTTGGCGTGAAGCCCGAAGTAGCTCGCTTTGGAGGTAAAGAGTTTGGTAGAGAGTCAGAGGAGGGAGGAGGAGGAAGAGGGAGGAGGAGCAGGAGGGAAGAGGAGGAGAAGGAGGAGAAAAGCCAGCTGTCGACTTCCTCTACATCCTGATTGGAGGCGAACTCGGTGAGACAAACAAACACTGAAGCTAAAGCAGAGCAGAGGATCTAACGTCCTCCACAGTCACCTGCTGACCAGAGCATCATACATCCCTTTGGCTCTGATCCTCAGAGGACCCACACCTGCTCAGGTAGGTCTATCTGAGGACCTGGTCTCTGGTCAGACCCGTGGAAGGCCTCATCGTCTCAAGAATCTCGGCACCGACGGTGACAAACTCAAAATGATCCCAAACTGAAGGAAAAAGGTTTTGGTTACGACAGGAAGCATCCAGGACGCCACGGCGTCAGCGTCTGATACGATACGGGAACCAGTTGCAGGCATGTGACCGCAGTCGTGTGACCGCAGTCATCTGACCGCAGTCGTGTGACCACAGTGATCTGACCACAGTCGTCTGACCACAGTCGTCTGACCACAGTCGTCTGACCACAGTGATCTGACCACAGTCGTCTGACCACAGTCGTCTGACCGCAGTCGTCTGACCACAGTCGTCTGACCACAGTCGTCTGACCACAGTCGTGTGACCACAGTGATCTGACCACAGTCGTGTGACCGCAGTCGTCTGACCACAGTCGTCTGACCACAGTCGTGTGACCACAGTGATCTGACCACAGTCGTCTGACCACAGTCGTGTGACCACAGTGATCTGACCACAGTCGTCTGACCGCAGTCGTCTGACCACAGTCGTGTGACCACAGTGATCTGACCACAGTCGTCTGACCGCAGTCGTCTGACCGCAGTCGTGTGACCGCAGTCGTGTGACCACAGTCGTGTGACCGCAGTCGTCTGACCACAGTCGTGTGACCGCAGTCGTGTGACCGCAGTCGTGTGACCGCAGTCGTCTGACCGCAGTCGTGTGACCGCAGTCATGTGACCGCACTCGTGTGACCGCAGTGATCTGACCACAGTCGTTTGACCACAGTGATCTGACCACAGTCTTGTGACCACAGTGATCTGACCACAGTCGTGTGACCACAGTGATCTGACCACAGTCTTGTGACCACAGTCTTGTGACCACAGTGATCTGACCACAGTCGTGTGACCACAGTGATCTGACCGCAGTCGTGTGACCACAGTGATCTGACCACAGTCGTGTGACCGCAGTTGTCTGACCAATGGCTTCAAGATTCAGACAAATGCTAACGTTAAAGATCAGATCAGAAGAATTCAGCTTTGGTTTCCGTCTGAAATCAGTCGAAGCTCGAGGACATCTGAAGTGTTTGAGGTGTTGGAAGGTTTTTGTTCCCGTGTTGAATCAGACGCTCGCAGGAAGTTCCTCACACAGACTCAACATCTAAATCAATTATAGATCAATTAACTCTCATCTCTCATTCATAAAGGCTGGAGTGGCTATAAGGCTGTCAGGAGGAGAGGTGGCCACAGGATGGAGGAGGAGGAGGAGGAAGAGGAGGAGGAGGAGGAAAAGGAGGAGGTGTGTGTGGTTTTTATCCGGTGCTTGTGCCGGGCTGGGCAGGTGGAGTCGGTTCAACCATGACCATCACTGGAGGAGGGGCGGGGTCAGACCTCTGTGGGCGGAGCAGACAGGAGCACTGTTAGATAATGATGATGTCAAATGACTTCCAAAATAAAAGCCCTGAGTTCTGTATCGTAGTCAACTGGACTTGTTTCAGTTTGTTGAAGATGTTTCACGTCTCATCTAAGAGGCGTCTTCACTTCTAACTAACTGGAGGAGCTGCAGGCTTTTAAACCCACATAGTTTAAATGTGTGCGAGTGTCAGCAGACACTTACAGGTAAACAACACCTGTAACGGTGTGGTTGCCATGGATACCTGGAATGATCCAACCAGGTGATGAATCATAGTGTGTGTGTGTGTGTGTGTGTGTGTGTTACCTGGCTCAGCTCGATGCTCTCAGGTGTGTGACCTTTAGGACCTCGGACACCATTCAGGGTGGGCGGAGTCTCCCAGCTGACCTCCTTCCTGCAAAAGAGACTGAACACAAACCAGAGTGAGGAAGATGATGATGATGACGGTGGTGATGATGATGATGATGATGACGATGGTGATGGTGATGATGGTGATGATGATGATGGTGATGATGGTGATGATGATGGTGATGATGATGATGTTGGTGGTGATGATGGTGATGATGATGATGGTGATGATGATGTTGGTGATGATGATGGTGATGATGATGATGATGATGATGGTGATGATGATGATGGTGATGATGGTGATGATGATGATGGTGATGATGGTGATGATGATGGTGATGATGATGATGTTGGTGGTGATGATGGTGATGATGATGATGTTGGTGGTGATGATGGTGATGATGGTGATGATGATGAAGATGGTTATGATGATGATGATGATGATGATGGTGATGATGATGATGTTGGTGATGAAGATGATGATAATGATGATGATGATGGTGATGATGATGGTTATGATGATGATGGTGATAATGATGGTGGTGATGGTGATAATGATGAAGATGATGATAATGATGATGGTGATGATGATGATGATGGTGATAATGATGGTGATAATGATGGTGATGAAGATGATGATAATGATGATGATGGTGATGATGATGGTTATGATGATGATGGTGATGATGTTGATGGTGATGATAATGATGATGATGATGATGATGGTGATAATGATGGTGATAATGATGGTGATGAAGATGATGATAATGATGATGATGATGGTGATGATGATGGTTATGATGATGATGGTGATGATGTTGATGGTGATGATAATGATGATGATGGTGATGATGGTGAAGATGATGATGGTGATGATGAAGATGAAGGTCTCACCTGCGTCTGTAGCCCAGCAGGATGAAGAGCAGGCAGCAGAGGATGCAGGCGAGGCTGCTATGGACTCCGACAAGCAGAGTGGACACGGAGCCGTTGCTCTGATCACAGTTACAGCTCGGACCAGCTGAAGACACGAACACAACAGGTTAAACTGGTTCTACTGGTGTCACAGAGGGTCAAAGGTCAGAGGTCAGAGGTCATCAGGTGTCCTACCTGCAGCAGTCTTTGCTCCCTCAGTTAGAGACACCAGGCGGTGGTTGGACGGTCCGTCTCCGTTCCCGTTAAACGCCACCAGCTGGATCTCATAAACTGCTGCCGGCTCTGCACGGTGGAGACAAACAGGTCAGGACATGCTGACTGTTAGCTTAGCATAGCTAAGCATAAACACTGTTAGCCCCACAATTACAACTGATAAGCTTACTAAATATTAGCGTTGTGTTGTGAGCACGGCTAGCAGCAGGTATAGCTTCATCAGAGTCTGTCTGACATGTTTATGTCACACGTTTAGGAGACACGGTGGTTTTAGCAGCAGTTAGCATTTTTAACTAGCTGCTCAACTCTGAAATACTGAAAACACTTCAGATACATGAGAAACTCTCAAAGTGAGCTGAAGTCTCATCTCACACAAAAACATCCACAACTTTAACATTTATTGATTTAAACTACTTCTTCTTCTGCAGATTCAATCTTCCAACATTATGATCTGATTCACAAACTAAAATACAGAAACACAACGTGTGGTTATAACGTAAAGGTCCAGAACCAAACCAGCTACAGGCTCCACCGCTGTTAGTCCTCATGCTAAGCTAGGCTAACTGTTTTCCTGTTAGTCTCCATGCTAAGCTAGGCTAACAGTTCCTGTACTTACCCAGGTGCGAGATGGTGTGGGTGTTGATGTGTGCTGGGAAGGTCTCCTGCCCCTGGACTTCTGGGTTGGAAACCCCGCGGTACTCCAGTCTGAAGCCCTCCAGCTGCCCCGCCTTACTGGGCAGCTCCCAGTACACCTGCATGGCCGTCTGGTTCAGAACCTTAGTGAAGAAACTGGGAGAGCTGGGAACTGTGGGACAGACAGAGAGACACTGAGGTCACATGAAGAACATATGAGAACACCTAAGAACATCTGAGAATTCCTGAGAACATCTGAGAACACCTGAGAACATCTGAGAACACCTGAGAACATCTGAGAACATCTGAGAACACCTGAGAACATCTGAGAACATCTGAGAACACCTGAGAACATCTGAGAACATCTGAGAGTATTTAAAGTGGACAGAGTGTTTAAGGTGGACTCACCTCCTCCCTTGGTGGTGGCAGTGATGGTGTTGGACTGCTGACTTCCTCCCAGAGCAGAGTAAGCCTTCAGGTAGATGGAGTAGGTGGTGGCTGCGTCCAGGTTGTCGACATCATGTCTGAAGGTTGTCTTGCTGACAGCCTCCTGCAGCTCCGCGCTGTCCGGCTCTGAGGAGGTCAAAGGTCAGAGGTCAAAGGTCAGAGGTCAAAGGTCAGAGGTCTGAATCTTGTATCTTGTATCTTGACGACTTCACCTCACTCTGACCTCCCTCCGGTCGGAGTCTTACCTCCGAGTCGTCTGATGTGCAGGACGTATCCGATGATCTGCTGGTTGACGTCGGTCGGCTGTTCCCAGGTCAGCTGCAGGCTGCTGGGGCTGAGGGGCGTGGCCTGGAGGCCGGCGGGGGCCTCGGGCAGCTCGGGCCCCTGGCTGATGGCGAGGCGGGCGCTGGCCTGGTTAGTGCCGGCACTGTTCTCTGCGATGCACTGATATATGGCCTCGTCCTCGGGGGTGATCCGGGTGACGGCCAGAGTCCTGCAGGAGACAGAGTACTTTTACTCAAGTATAATTCTGAGGCACTATTACTTTACTTGAGTATTTCCATTTTCTGCATCTTAATATTTCCATTCCACTACATTTATTTGATTACTTTAGTTACAGATTACATGTTGCATCAGACCCAAAGTAGCTCATTTAATTCATTGATTTTATCATCAATCATATACAAACTGATTGATGATGATCAGCTGACTCAGTTTATACATGTAAATATATGGATCAGTTACTTTACTGATACTTTGATACTTCAGTACATTTAATATCAGACATTTTAAGACTTTTACTCGAGTACTATCCATACGAGTGACTTTAACTTTTACCAAAGTAATATTTTAAAACTACATCTTTACTTTTATTCGAGTACGATTTCAAGTACTTTTTACTACTCTGGTGGTTCTGATCCGTACTGGAGAGTCAACTTCCAAACTTTGTTCAAACTGTCAGAACTTTATTTAAACTCTGGTGAAGGTTGATTCTGTGAGGATGAAGAGTCTCCTCCTCCTGCTCCTCTTCCTCCTCTCCTCCTCATCTCCTCTCCTCCTACTCTCCTCCTCCTCCTCTCCTCCTCCTCTCCTCATCCTCCTCCTCTCCTCCTCCTCCTCCTCTCCTCCTCCACCTCTCCTCCTCTCCTCCTCTCTGACTAAGCGTGTCTTACGTGTTCCCGTTGGTCAGTTTGACGTTGCCGCTGGGCGTCAGCAGTTTTCCGTTCTTCAGCCAGATGAGATGCGGCTCAGGGACGCCGGACGCTGTGCAGCTGAAGACCGCGCTGCCCCCTGCTGGTCTGGAGACGGACTGAGGCCACTGGACGAACTCCGGAGGAGCTGAATGCACAGAGGAGGAGGAGGAGGAGGTCAGTACATCATCATCATCATCATCATCATCATCTTACATCAAGTCAAAGTATTTAAGTATTATCGGAGGAATCAGCAGTAAAAGTACTGTCTCGTAATATATATGTGATATCTGATCATCATGATTATTGATCAGAAGTATTTTATTGTTTATCTTGTGAAGGTCAATTTAAATACTTCATTTGCTTAAGTACTTAAATAAAATAAAAGTACTGATCAGATGTACTCGGATACTTTCTATCAGTGACAGTGACTGAAGCAGTATCAGCTGATTGTCCAGCAGAGGGCGGCAGAGCTCATATATATATATTACATATTTTATATATTGATACTGTATGTTTTATATATTGATACTTTATATATTTATATATTGATACTGTATATATTTATATATTGATACTGTATGTTTTATATATTGATACTATATATATTTATATATTGATACTGTATGTTTTATATATTGATACTATATATATTTATATATTGATACTGTATGTTTTATATATTGATACTATATATGTTTTATATATTGATACTGTATATATTTATATATTGATACTTTATATATTTATATATTGATACTGTATGTTTTATATATTGATACTATATATGTTTTATATATTGATACTATATATGTTTTATATATTGATACTGTATATATTTATATATTGATACTGTATGTTTTATATATTGATACTGTATATATTTTATATATTGATACTATATATATTTTATATATTGATACTGTATATATTTATATATTGATACTTTATATATTTATATATTGATACTGTATGTTTTATATATTGATACTATATATATTTTATATATTGATACTTTATATATTTATATATTGATACTGTATGTTTTATATATTGATACTGTATATATTTTATATATTGATACTATATATATTTTATATATTGATACTGTATATATTTTATATATTGATACTATATATGTTTTATATATTGATACTGTATATATTTTATATATTGATACTATATATATTTTATATATTGATACTGTATATATTTATATATTGATACTATATATATTTTATATATTGTTACTGTATATATTTATATATTTATACTGTATATATTTTATAAATTGATACTATATATGTTTTATATATTGATACTGTATATATTTTATATATTGATACTATATATATTTTATATATTGATACTGTATATATTTTATATATTGATACTGTATATATTTATATATTGATACTTTATATATTTATATATTGTTACTGTATATATTTTATATATTAATACTGTATATATTTATATATTGACACTTTATATATTTATATATTGATACTGTATATATTTATATATTGATACTTTATATATTTATATATTTACTGTATATATTTTATATATTGATACTGTATATATTTATATATTGATACTATATATATTTTATATATTGTTACTGTATATATTTATACTGTATATATTTAATATATTGATACTATATATGTTTTATATATTGATACTGTATATATTTTATATATTGATACTATATATGTTTTATATATTGATACTGTATGTTTTATATATTGATACTGTATGTTTTATATATTGATACTATATATATTTTATATATTGATACTATATATATTTTATATATTGATACTATATATATTTTATATATTGATACTGTATGTTTTATATATTGATACTGTATGTTTTATATATTGATACTGTATGTTTTATATATTGATACTGTATGTTTTATATATTGATACTATATATATTTTATATATTGATACTATATATATTTTATATATTGATACTGTATATATTTATATATTGATACTGTATATATTTTATATATTGATACTATATTTGTTTTATATATTGATACTGTATATGTTTTATTTTACTGATACTATATATATTTTATATATTGATACTATATTTGTTTTATATATTGATACTATATATATTTTATATATTGATACTGTATATAAAAAGTATTGTTACATAGAGTTTATGAACATTCAGTTCAGTTGATTCTGATTCATTATTTTTGTCTTCAGTTGTTTTTATGGTTCAAATTTTCTGATACACAAAAAACAGCTGATGAATGAAACATCATCAGCTGATCATGAGAAAACCCACTCTTCAGTCTGAACTTGAACCTCTCTTTGTGATACACTTTGACTGTGGACCCCCCCCCATGCAGACACACGCACACACACACGCACACACAGAGCAGACAGACAGGTGCTGTCTCGCCTCTGGCCGATGTGTCTCCACGGTAACAGAGACCACAGACACAAGAGTCTCTGTCACCTCAAGTAACCTCAGACGACCCCCCCCCCCCCCCCCCCCCCCCCCCCACACACACACACACACACACACACACACACAGGGGTCGGGGGGTGAATAGGATCCATTTATCAATGGGGGGGGGCTGGGGGGGGGCATTCATTAAGAGAGAAATTAAGTTGATTTGTGGAGACGACGACCTTTCACACACTCTGAGACTGAAGTTCAAGAGCAAGACACACACACACTCACACACACACACACACACACACACTTTGTGCAGTTGTTGAGGTTGTTACATACAAACATTAGAAAACACAACTCAGACTTTGAGCAGTGAAACGACTCCACAGAGTTTAATGATGACAGAAGAGTGTCAGCATGTTGTTCCACACTGATCGATCTGATCAATACCAGCTGATCAGATCAGTTTCATGTCCTGAGCTTTAACATCACGTTACATTCTGTCAGTCTGTTTACAACATGTTAATGAATGTGTTCTGATTTCATCTGCAACATGAAAACATCTTTTGTTTACAGAACATCAGCTGTGTGTTGTTGTTGTTCATCAGGTTCTTAAATGTTCTTAAATGTTCTTAAAGTTCTGTTCAGTAATGTGTGTGTGTGCGTGTGTGTGTGTGTGTGACAGACAGACGTGTGAATAAAGTCCTCATTGTGAAGTGGAGCTCTTCACATGCTAATCTTTATTCTAATGAACACACACACACACACACACACACACAATGAGCTGTGTGACCTCTGATCTGAACCGACTCCTCCTCTTCGTCTCTGAACGCATCACTTCCTGCCGCAGGCTGCTGTGATGAGGTCAGAGGTCAGAGGTCAGAGGTCTGGTCTGATCCGTCTGCAGCGGTCCTCCTCAACATGTTCTGAACGTTATTTCATGTTTGTAAATGTTCATAAAGAATTCTGTTACATTATCAGATCAGAACCAGCTCGGTATCACGGCCCAAAGAATTCATGATAACGATATTATGTGTGTGTGTGTGTGTGTTTTTGTGTGTATGTGTGTGTGTGAGTGTGTGTGTGTGTGTGTGTGTGCGTGCGTGCGAGAGCAGGACTAAAGAAGTGATGACACAACTCTGGTCTCAGCTGGATTATTAACACGATGTCATCACGTGTGTTTTTATCAGAGATCAATATTTCATTTTAGAGTCCAATCCAACGAGACACACAGAACTGTTCTGTTCATCAGTCAGAGGTCAGAGGTCAGAGGTCAGGGGGCTGAAGAGTCAGACAGACTGAAGGTCAAGAGCAAAACACACATACACACACACTCGCCACGATGAGTTCAAGTTCATCAGAGATCTGAAGTGAGAGTCAAACAAGAAATGTTTCCTCAGGATGATCAGAGCTGATCGATGTTGTGATGTCACACTGTGTCTGCAGTTTGTTCACTGTGTCACATCCTGTTTGTACTAAAAGTTACTACATAAACTGTGTGTGTGTGTGTGTGTGTGTGTGTGTGTGTGTGTGTGTGTGTGTATGTGTATGTGTATGTGTATGTGTGTGTGTCTATGTGTATGTATGTGTATGTGTATGTGTATGTGTGTGTGTGTGTCTGTGTGTGTGTGTGTGTCTGTGTGTGTGTGTGTATGTGTGTGTGTCTGTGTGTCTGTGTGTGTGTGTCTGTGTGTGTGTGTGTGTCTGTGTGTGTGTGTGTGTGTGTGTGTGTCTGTGTGTGTGTGTGTACCTTGTACGACGAGTCGTCCGAGCGCCGTCCTCCTCGATCTGCTTCCTGGTCTGTTGGCTGAGCAGACGTAGACTCCTGAGTGCTGCAGCGTGGCGTCAGAGATCATCAGGTTACCGGTTCCCAACACCTGGATCCCCTCCACGCCAATCGACCGTCCATCTGCCACACACACAGAGCATGGTGTTACCATGGTAATGGCATTGACTGATCAATAACTGGAGAGTAAAGGATCTCTGGTTACCAAGGCGACTCCAGGACACGATAGGACGCGGGTTTCCTGTGGCGATGCACTCCAAGATGGCCGTCTGGTGGACGTTGATGGTGAGGTTCTGAGGACCGGACAGGATGACGGGCTCTCTGTAGGTCCTGGATCCTGAAACTGGACCAGAACCACAAAACATCAGACCACCAGAACCGTAAGACATCAGACCACCAGAACCGGAACATGTTCTGCTGTGCCCTCAGTTTGGTCTTACCGGTGACAGACAGCTGGGCCTCGTGGCTGTATCGAGTGTTGGCGATGTTTGAGGCGACGCAGCGAAACAAGCCGCCGTCTGTCTGCCG
>NC_133219.1:42095539-42153039 GCF_040436345.1 Pagrus major | reverse complement strand
GAGGTCTGACACATACGAGCACACACACAAACACACTGAAGAGGCTCTTCTTTGTAACCTGATTTCAACTCAAGTTCAAGAGCAGAACACACACACACACACACACACACACACACACACACACACACACACACACACACACACACACACACACACACACTGAGCGTCTGTATGAAAATGAGGCTGATGAATATTCAGTCTGTCTGCAGCGTTCTCACATTATTAAAACACACAAACACATTTTATATTTAAATCACAGATTTATGAACAAACTGTTTGTTTCCGTTTGTTTATAAATGTATTTATTTATGTGTTTATTTAATCATTTCATCTGATCGTTTGTGTCTCTGAACAAACAGAAGATCTGGTGTTAAAGTTCTCATGTTCCGGTTCTGACGGTTCTGTGATGAACCCGAAATCATTCTGAGTCACCACATTCAAACCAAAAACATTATTTTATATTATATTATATTATATTATGTTATGTTATATTGTTATATGTTATATGTTATATTATATTATATTATAATATGTTGTTGTTTATCATAGAAGATATTTTATTGATCATTAATAGTCTGTTTGATTGATTTCGATGCTGTTTCTTCTTCTGTGTTGCAGGTTTGAATTGAACCTGATCATGTAGAATAATAATAATAATAATAAAAATAATAATAATAATAATTGAATAATGTTTCTAACATTTTCTCTGTATTTATTATAATGTTCATGAATCATTTCTCTCTTTTTGATGTCAAACAATAATCAAAGTACATACATGTATATATATATAAGGTATATATATATGTTTATGTTCCTGCGTGTGTAAATGTAATAAAATAGTCAGACCTGAGCAGCAGAGTCCCAACAGCAGCAGCATCTTCATCATCTTCAGGTTCTTCTGGTTCTTCAGTTTAAATCCAAATCATCAGAACCATCCAGCAGCTCCATAAAACATTCAAATATATAAAAATATAAACTCTTGTTCTTCTTTGTTTCGTCTCTGTGAGTAAAAATAAAACCAGAGTGGTGATGAAGAGCTGGTGTCAGAGAGCTGCTGAACCTCCTGAACATCTCATCCAAACTGACCTCACAGTGACGGACAGCGGGGGGCGGGGCCTCACCGGACGGGGCGGGGCCAGAGGAGGCGGTGACATTAACCCTGAGGTCAGGGGGGAGGAGGGGGGAGGAGGAGGGTCACAGCTGAGGTCGAGAGGGAGCGATGGAGCAAAGATGGAGGACGACGAGAGAGATGGTGCAGTGAACTGTTCCCTCAGTCAGTGGATTCATCTTAACATATTATATTATATTATATTATATTATATTATATTATGTTATATTATGTTATATTATATTATATTATATTATATTATATTATATTATATTATGTTATATTATATTATGTTATGTTATGTTATGTTATGTTATGTTTAATCTGCAGCAATGCATCATGGTCTATAAGATCATCATTTGGAGCCTGTCTGTCCTGTGAGAACCTTGTTTCTGCTCTCAGCTCTGTGTTGAGGAGTTTCCAGCTGATCCAGGAAGGTTTTTAAAGACTTTATTCAACTGAAGATCATAAAGAAGCATTTCATCCTTCACTTTAAACACTGACAGAAAAAGTATACTTCAAGTTTAGGGTTAGGTATACTTCTCAGTGTACTAGTTCAATACTTCTTGGGACTAAACCGGCTCTCTTTTTAATTGACAAGAATATTTCTGATGTACTTTTGGTCAGTTTGTACTGCTTATATACTTCTAGCCCATTTTCTAGCTTATGAAAGTTCACTCATTAAACTACTATTTTAATAGTTTTATTCTGTAAGTGAACTTTTCTTTAGGTGAGTCTAAGTTTGCAGGTTTTTAAACTATGAGAGTTTAAAAACCTGCAGCTCCTCCAGTTAGTCAGAAGTGAAGACGCCTCTTAGATGAGACGTGAAATGTCTTCAACAAACTGAAACAAGTCCAGTTGACTACGATACAGAACTTAGAGGTACCAGGACCCGGATGACTGAGAACCTTCATCAACATCTTTTCTTTAAGTGAACTTTAAATCATACTTATAGTTTTATATTTATATTTTTGTACTTTTGTAGCAACCTACTAAGTTACTTCTTCGGCATGATTTTTTGTAGGCCTACTTGAAATATACCTCTAACTGTACTTTAAATAGACTTAAAGTAAACCATAGATACACGACCAGTGAAGTACACATACAAATTCACATTTTCTCAAATATATCTCAAGTGAAAGATTACTTTTACTTTAAAAGCAGTACTTTTCTGTGTACTTGTAAGTGTACTAAATTATAATTTGTAAAGTTTATCCCCACTAAAACCATACTGGTACTTGAGTTTACAAGAAGTGACTAAAGACACTAACAGACGAGTTCAAGCTCAGTTTCAGAGATTTAAAATCAAACTGACCTGGTCTGTCTCAGTCTCAGCTGTTCACCTTATTTTGTCCACCCTCCAAATGTCCAAGATGGCGCCGCGGATAATGGTTCACTCCGGGCAGCAGGTGGCGGGAACGGGCCGGAACTAAACACCGAAGAAGAAGAAGAAGAAGAAGAAGAAGAAGAAGAAGGAGGAGGAGAAGAAGAAGAAGACGAAGAAGAAGAAGAAGAAGAAGGAGAAGAAGAAGAAGAAGAAGAAGAAGAAGAAGAAGAAGAAGAAGAAGAAGAAGAAGAAGAAGAAGAAGAAGAAGAAGAAGAAGATAATATTTTGGCGCGCTGGTGGATGTAAACAAAGATGTTTTATTGTCGACAGGATGATCCGCCTTATGTAAAGATGAAAGTGTTCGGAGGGAAACAACAAGAGGAGACGAACTGAAGGTAAACAAGGCAAACAAGGCTAACCATGCTAACTGCTCTGAGTCCGGCTAACACAGCTAACCATGCTAACCACTTAGCTAACCTGCAGCATCAGAACAAGTTGTAAACAATGAGACGTCACACTTCAACACACTGTGACTATTAGTACCGATCATTATTGATCAATACTGTGATTATTACGTTTGTTCTGCTGGTTATTGTCTCAGTGAGTTACTGACAGACTGAACAGCAGCTGAGTGTCTCCTCAGTGTTGGATCAGAACCTCAGGAACACTGAACAGAACACTCACAGTGTCAGCATGTCGCTGCTGGTTCACTGTCACTCATTCATTTAAACACTTCAGAGATCGTCTCTGCTCCATCACTGCTCTGACCACCAGTGTGACGTCATAGTTCAGTGGGAGTACTGTAGTAGTGTAGTAGTGTAGTTCTGTAGTATCTTGGAACTGTAGTAGTGTAGGTCTGTAGTACTGCAGTACTACAGAACTACAATAATACGGTACTACAGTACTAAAGTACTATGGTACTTTAGTACTGTAGTATCTGTAGTATCTCATCACATCAGTTTGAGTTCTCATGTTCTTGTTAATGTTCTTTTCTGCTGGACAATAAAGCTTTATTTGATTCGGTTCCGTCAGGATCCACGTTCGCCTCCAACCAGCTGCAGCTCCACCTGATCCAGTATTCCTGGTTCTGGTTCTGGTCTGGTCCAGGTTGTGATGGCGGGTCGGGGTCGTGGGCGGGGCCGGAGGATGATGACGTTCAGTGTGGAAGCGGTCGGCATCAACAGAGGAGACAGTTTACCTCCATCCATCCAACAGCCTACACCTCTGTTTCCTGTGAGACACACACACACACACACACACACACACACACACACACACACACACACACACACACACCGTTCAGAAATCTTCATGTTTTTAAGTTTTCTTCAGTATCAAAGTAATCTATTACATCCATGAGTACACAGCAAACAGGAGCTGCTAACAGACTTATGTGTTTAACTGTGTGTGTGTGTGTGTGTGTGTGTGTGTGTGTGGGGTCCAGGTGATGGAGCAGAAGCCCCTCCCCCTGGCAGGTGGCGAGGAGGCGGAGTATCTGTTAGCTCTCAAACAGGAGTTCAGAGGAGCCATGAAGAGTCTGCCCTGCTTCATCCAACCAGCTGCTGCACTCAGAGGTCACACACACACACACACACACACACTCTCTAGATCAGCTGATCTATCATCACTAATCAATGTTCCACTGCTGTTAGTTTTATTGTGAAGGTCTGTGTGTGTTTCCTGTCCAGATGTGGAGAGATACTCTGATAAATATCACAGCAGCGAGCAGACGGATGCACTGACAGAGTGGACGCCAGGTAACAGTGACATCATCATCACCATCATCATCACCATCATCATCATCATTAATAAGTTGTTGTTGTTGTTTCAGATTGGAAGAAATTCCCCAAAGAACTCAGAGTCCACGTAAAGAAAGCTGCCAGAGTCGGTGAGTGCAGGAGAACGAGGGGTGTTCAGTTGGTTGTAATCTGCAGCTTCACCACTAGATGTCACTAAACTGTCCACACTGGACCTGAAAGTCTGAGTGAAGAAATATCAGAGAATTAGAAACAAAACTCCATAGATGGATGGATTTCTGCCTCTGAGCTGCTTCAGTAGATTGATTGATTGATTGATTGATTGATTGATTGATTGATTGATGGTGTATTGATGTCCTGCTCTGTGTCTGTCAGGTGTCTCAGCAGCAGTCAGTCGCTCTGACAGAGTTCAGTCATCTCAGAAGAAGAGCAAAGTCAAAGACAAAGAGGAAGTGCTTCTCAAACTTGAGGTGAGTCCTCTCAGCTGGTCTGGGTTCAGGTCTACCTTCACTTGTTTCCTGTTTCCGTATACGGGAGTCTTTCCACCTTAACTGAAGCTTTCCACCTTAACATGTGTGTCAGACTCTGGAGAAGAAGGAGGAGCAGGGGAGCTCCGGGGAGGAGGAGGAGGAGGAAGAGGGAGAGGAGAAGAAGAAGAAACAGGAGGAAGAGGAGGCTGAGGGAGAGGAGGAGTACGACGAGGAAGAGTTCGAGGAGGTGAGACAGTTTTTATTAAATTAAGACTTTTATGAATGAAGTTTGGTTTGTGTTCACTCTTATCAGCATCAATATTAATGATTAAAGGTGCAGTATGTACAGAACATCATGATCAGAGTGTGAAGAAACAACAGAGCTTCAATTTGTTCAATTTACTGAGTTTTGTTGTGTTTCCTGTCGGTCTGCAGGAGACGGATTACGTCATGTCGTACTTTGATAACGGGGAGGAGTTCGGAGGCGACAGCGACGACAACATGGACGAGGCTATTTACTGAAACACCAGCATTCAACACGCACACGTCCGTTTTATATCAGCCTTCATCACTTCTCACGTGTCGGCGTGCAGAGAAACCGTCCAGCAGCTGTTTGACTTTTTTAACTGTTTTATAGAAACACTCAATGTTTCTGTTGACGTCAGAGACACGACGTCAGAGACACAACGTCAGAGACACGACGTCAGAGACACGACGTCAGAGACACGACGTCAGAGACACAACGTCAGAGACACGACGTCAGAGACACGACGTCATAGACACGAGGTCAGAGACACGACGTCAGAGACACGACGTCAGGCTGCCAATCTGAAATGTTTTATAAGATTTTGTATCAGTGTTTTATCATTGTTGTAGAAAGAAGTGAATTAAATGTTTGTTCTGTTGGATAATAAACTGCAGCTACACGAAGAGTTAATGTCAATATATTGCTTATTACTAGTTACCTTCATTTTAAAGTAATTTATTACATGACAATATTACTGTCTGTGTAGAGTAATGTATCACTTATTACACTACTTTTTAGTTACTTTACAACCGAATGCCCAAATAACCTCTACAGAACAAAGAAACAGTCTGATAAATGATGAGACAGGAATAAATATCTTTAATCGTAGACTCAGTCACATGAACCACAGCAGACCTATAGCTTCTATAATGTACACTTAATGACACTGTGGTTGGTAACGAGGATTGTAACGCGTTACGAGACTGTAGAAATATATTACTGAAATATTATAAGAAACACATTATATCACTCTGTTACTAATATTGACAATTGATCGTAAGTCTGATTTATGGTGGCTCTATGCAGAGCCTACTCTGTAGTGAGCATTGATACATGTGTGCTGCTGTGTTTGTGTTGCTGACGGTGGTGATTGCCGGCTGTATTTTCCCACCACAGCAAACAGCGACCTGTGTCTCTGAGCGGAGCGGACAGGCTGGGCTGCCTTCCAGAGCTACACACTGAGGTTGAACTTGGTTTCAATGAGCTCGTTGACATCCAGTCAGACATCCAGCCTGTCTGCTCTTTCATGCCCAGAGACATTCTGGCAGCAAAGAGCGTCTCCAGAGGAGAAGTATAATCGAGGCCGAGCAGCAGCCGGCCGGTCAGGAGGGACTGCAACAGCTGAAGGAGACAATTGTTTACTGGGGAAAGTTAAACAGTGTAAGTATCATCTTAGATTCAACACATCAACACCTAGATTAGATAACCAGCCTGTCAACGAGCTGTTTGTTAACATTAGTGACTGACTAGCTGCTGGTCACGTTGCGTGGCTAACCTTCAAGCTATTAAGTGAGGACTGACAAAACAACAGATGTGTTAAGACACATGAATCATGTTAGACTGTTGGGACGTTGTAGTCCAATCCAATCCAATCCACTTTATTTATATAGCACGATTTTAACGAACACAAGGTTTTCCAAAGTGCTGCACAACAAGATAAAACACAATAAATAGATAACACAATAGAAGCACAATAAAAAGATGAAGTACACAATAGAAAGATAAAAGTAATAAAATAAAATAAATAAAATGCACTGCCTGCACAAGATAAAAATATGCACATATACACATAAAATCATAAAATCAACACCCTACATGGTGTCAAAAGCACTGACGTTGTAGCCAGAGGACGGCAGCACCGCCTGTATCTGTAGTGATGTTAGTGATGAATGTGACCTGTGAGCAGAGTACAGGGATCTCTGCTGCCAGATACTTGGTTTAAATCGTCACAGTGGTAGAAAACTAAATGTAGGATGAAAGTTGTGTGAGCAGAACTTCTGAAGAAGAAGAAGTCATAAAGAAAACAAAAGTTAACTGCATTCAGAAAAGTCTCAACACTGTCCACGACTGTCTGGGACAAACCTGCTCAGGTGAAGTCCTGCAGACTCTGAATCAGTTTCTTTATTTACACTCAGCCTCTCCTGCTGCTCCTGTGTTTCCATGGCGACGCCCTCTGACCTCCTCCTCCACCACAGCAGCACCATCAGCAGGACGGCAGCGAGCGTCAGGCCGGCGGGAGCCGAGATGATGTAAATCCTGTGGGAGCGCGAGAACTCCGCCCTCCAGCTCACCTCCAGCCGGTTGTCCAGGCTCAGGTGAGACGTGACGCAGGTGTAGTTGTGTTTCCTCTGCAGCTCTTCATCACTGACCATCAGACTCTTCCTCACCTGGTACAGGCCGTTGCCGTTTGGCAGCACCGAGCCGCCGGTCAGCTCGTCCTCGTCCACGGGCGTGCTGTCCCGCAGCAGCGTCAGGTTGATGTGGCGAGGATAGAAGTCTGTGGCCAGACATGTGACCCGAGCCCCGCCCACCACCTGCTTGGTTATGAAGCGGACTCGAGGGCGGACCCGACGCCTCACCAGGTTCTTCTCACGGTCTAACAGGTGATTGAGTGCCCGGGCGCAGAAGGGCAGGTAGATGTTTGAGTAGAGCATCTGGAAGTGCATTCTCTTCACGGCACTCCACTGGATCTCCCAGCCGTCGCCGCCAGCGTAGGTGAAATGCGTCATGTTGTACATCAGGCTGTCTGCGTCCTGCCCGTTGGAGCCGTCCCTGAACATGATGAGTGCCGGCTGTCCGTCCTCCAGAACCTCGCAACCCGTCATTCTCTGCTGGACGTGGACACCTGCTGTGGTCATGTTGAAGCGGTGTTTGACCATCTCCAGCCTCTTCCTCATGCTGGAGAAAATGTCGCGCAGTATGAACACAGCCTCCTGGCCCAGATTAAGCTCCGCCCCCTCCACTCCTTGTCCGCCGACTCGCACCAGCCGGTCAATCTTTGAGTCAAAGTAACCCACCTGAACGTCGTCCAGCATCAGGACCGCTGAGAACTCTGGGAACGGGGTCGTCCCTGAGATGTAGGTGGCAAACGCCCACAGAGAGTGTCGTCCTGAACCTGAGAGGAGCAAAGCATTCTGGGTAAAACGGAAACATCATCATAATGGTGTTGACATAATAACTGAGGCTCGAGCAGCCTGAACTCACTGAGGGAGACGTCATGTGACCAGAGAGGAGAAGTAGAGGACATTTGTCAAAGTATTTTCAGTTCAAGGTGCCAAAAATTCTTAGAAAACTTTAGGAAATCATTGATAATCTGAATCAGAATCAATCAAAGAATCAATAATCACAATAATTGATTTTCACGATGTTTCAGTTTGTGTTAAACACCCTGAAGGACACAAACACACATTTACAGCTGGTTTGTTACCTGAACTCATCACCTGGTGGACGAACAGAGACACAAACATCAGCTGGACGACAAACATATCGATCTGATGATCTGATCTTCAGGAAGCTGTATTGATCCTGGTCACTCTGTTTCTCTCCGTCTCTCTGCTTTCACTTTCTGTGTTTAAAGAACCGGAACTGTCTCAGCCAGTCACAGTCCAGCTGCCTGCTGTCTGCAGGGCCCAGTGTCTCAGAACCTGTAATCTGGATCAGAGTAATCCTCCTGTTCTCAGTCATGGATCACGGTGATCCTGCTGACTTTACCTGAGTATTTCCAAACACTGGCAGGGTGGATCACCTGATCCCGACCGGGCCGGATCCGGATTTCCAAATCTCAAGTCTCCGCCTCCGGGATCTGAAACATGGCGGCTGCTTCACACAGAAGCTGAGCGCGACTTTCAGGTCAACAGTGTGAGTTTACTGTCTAATGTGTAGCGGCGCCAACCAGCGTATCATGTGAGCGACTATCTGAACTGTCACCTGATTAAAACCAGGCCGAAGCTAACGGGAGCTAACAGGAGCTAACGGGAGCTAACAGGAGCTAACGGGAGCTAACAGGAGCTAACGGGAGCTAACAGGAGCTAACGGGAGCTAACAGGAGCTAACGGGAGCTAACAGGAGCTAACGGGAGCTAACGGGAGCTAACAGGAGCTAACGGGAGCTAACGGGAGCTAACAGGAGCTAACGGGAGCTAACAGGAGCTAACAGGAGCTAACGGGAGCTAACAGGAGCTAACAGGAGCTAACGGGAGCTAACAGGAGCTAACGGGAGCTAACGGGAGCTAACAGGAGCTAACAGGAGCTAACGGGAGCTAACGGGAGCTAACAGGAGCTAACGGGAGCTAACGGGAGCTAACAGGAGCTAACAGGAGCTAACGGGAGCTAACGGGAGCTAACAGGAGCTAACAGGAGCTAACAGGAGCTAACGGGAGCTAACGGGAGCTAACAGGAGCTAACCGGCTCCATTGACTTGTGTGTTAAGCAGCTAGCGGGCTAGCGTTAGCGTGACGTCATTGACATGTGCACAGACCTGCTGCAGTACTCAGAAAACACAACGCTGCACAGTATGAGTATTAACTACACAGTGTGAGTATTAACTACACGGTGTGAGTATTAACTATTAACTACACGGTGTGAGTATTAACTACACGGTATGAGTATTAACTACACGGTGTGAGTATTAACTACACGGTGTGAGTATTAACTACACAGTATGAGTATTAACTACACAGTGTGAGTATTAACTACACGGTGTGAGTATTAACTACACGGTGTGAGTATTAACTACACAGTGTGAGTATTAACTACACAGTGTGAGTATTAACTATTAACTACACAGTGTGAGTATTAACTACACAGTATGAGTATTAACTACACGGTGTGAGTATTAACTACACGGTGTGAGTATTAACTACACAGTGTGAGTATTAACTACACAGTGTGAGTATTAACTATTAACTACACAGTGTGAGTATTAACTACACAGTGTGAGTATTAACTACACGGTGTGAGTATTAACTACACGGTGTGAGTATTAACTACACAGTATGAGTATTAACTACACAGTGTGAGTATTAACTACACAGTGTGAGTATTAACTACACAGTGTGAGTATTAACTACACGGTGTGAGTATTAACTACACGGTGTGAGTATTAACTACACAGTGTGAGTATTAACTACACGGTGTGAGTATTAACTACACGGTGTGAGTATTAACTACACGGTGTGAGTATTAACTACACGGTGTGAGTATTAACTACACAGTGTGAGTATTAACTACACAGTGTGAGTATTAACTACACGGTTGGTTCAGAAGTGTCAGAATGCTACAGTAGTGCTGGTGATGACGTCATGTTTTTGGGATTGTGGACTAAGACACTCACACACCTTCTGCTTTCAGAGCCACTCAGCTGCAACAGGGCGAGTGCTGGAAATCCCTGGAAATGCTTTAATTGTATTGATACATTTAAGGTTTTCAAGTAATTGGAGTTTGAATAAAGTGCTTGAAACTGCTCAAATTGTAATAGCATTACTTTCATGGTATATACCTTGGTCAGTGACACAATTAGAAACATGTTTTCATCCTAATTTCTCTCCCGTATATAGAAGGCTCTCACTTAACATAATTATGGTCATTTATAAAAGGATCTGATTTGATGAAGTAAAATAATCAGTGTGTACACAAACACTTACTGAAATACATTGCTGCATGTTTTAAAATCACATTCAAGCTATATCCAAACATTTTAAAAGTGCATTATTAGAGACGGAGACGGAAGAGGCATGCTGGTGATGAGGATGCCTACGAAAAGCTCCTCAAAATGGAGACCGAGAGGGCGGTCAAACAAATTGAACTGGCCAACGAACAAATAAAGCTGATGCTGCTTCAGCAAAGAAAAAACAGAATTGAAAATAAAGCTACTGGAGAAACAGCTCACTTCTGACCTCTGAGATGGGTTCGGTCCTGTTTTAGTTAGTGGCCACATTATTTGAAATGTCTTTGTTTAATTGGAATTTAACTTTGTTTGGATCCTGCACTCCTGTTGTCTTTCTCTGATGTTTTGGTACATGCAAGTTACAATGTTCGGTGAACTAGAATTTGAGAAATAGGTCTGTAATTGTTACTTTTATTTACAGCAGTTTCAGAAAGTGTGGTCAAAAATATTTTACTATGCTTTAAATTTCTTACAATTACTTTAATTATTTGTTAAAAGTACAACACTAACACTTTAGATTAAGTGTAATGAACATCTTGAGTAACAATATCTAGGAGAAGTGGAGCTGAGACTTTGTCAATCCAAGTCAAATCCACCTCTGAGCTGCGATTCAAGTGATCCTGAAATTTTGGTATCAAGTTGATCCAGATATCTGCCTTGCGTTTTGAAATACCCAAATCCAGCCTTTTATCTGGATTCAAGGGAGGATTGGATTACCAGAGCTGAATCCTGATCTTCAGGATCAGGATTCTCTGGATCTGTGTTGAAATACACAGTTTTCAGATCAGATCTAGATTTAATCCAATCCGACCAGGATAATCCTGTCAGATCACTTCTGAAATACCTGGTCCAGGTAGATCACAGGACAAAGACGAGCAGAGCCTCAGGTGTTTTTTATTTTACAGTCTCTGTTCTGAATGGACTCATGTTGTTGTTAACTTTTTATAATGGTGCAATAAGTGAAACCTCAGAATAAAAATACTCACAAATAAATACATTTAAATTTGCTAAATTATGTTTAAATAAAAGCCTCGACAGGGTCCAGGACCCGATACTGAAGAGCAGCTGGCTGAGTACCGCTGTGTTTGAGTTCTCCTGGAGAACCCCAGGAAGTGAGCCTGATGGTTGAACTGAGCAGAAGTTCATATCGTCCAGCCGTCTGACGGTCTGCTGTGAGACTTCAGCACTCATGTCAGAACCGATGGAGAACCTTTTAGGGCGGTGACTGGAAGGAACAACCTGACTGATCCGAACCTTAGAGTTTTGTTGTTGTCCTTTTTTGTAAGCACCCTGGAGTCAGACCACCTGAGGTCAAAGGTCGATGATCCACTCTGTATGAATCTGAGTAGGCTACGTTCAAAGCCTCCGTTGTAGAGGCAGCTGTTAGGAGCTGTGGTCAGGAGGTTATTCAAGATTCAAGAAGGTTTATTGTCATTCCAGCACAGTACACAGTACACGATGCAATGAAATAACGTTTCCCAAGAAGCTTCAGTGCAAACAAACAACAACAACATAGAACAACAACAATACCACATGCTGCATATAACTGCTAGTGTAGTGCAAAAATACTAGTAAAGTGACTGTATGATTATTATTATTATTATTTACATAAAGTGCAATAGTTCATCAGACTAATACAAAACAGTGACGCAGGACAGCAAACAACAGGGTAACAGAGGTGATCAGATCAGCCCCTGAGCGTTGAGGAGTCGTATGGCCTGGGGGAAGAAGCTGTTTTGTAGTCTGGTAGTGACAAACCGTATGCTACAGTGCCTTCTGCCAGATGGAAGGGGGGAGGAAAGTCTATGTGAGGGGTGGGTGGGGTCCTCCACAATGCTGGTTGCCTTACGGATGCAGCGTGTGGTGTAAATGTCTGAGATGAAGGGGAGAGTGACTCCGATGACCTTTTCAGCCGTCCTCACCACTCGCTGCAGGTTCTTGCGGTCCAGTTGGGTGCAGTTTCTGAACCAGGCGGTGATGCAGCTACCCAGGAGGCTCTCTATAGTCCCTGTGTAGAAAGTGGTCAGAATGGGGGGTAGGAGGTGGGCTCTCCTCAGCCTTCTCAGGAAGTGGAGATGCTGCCGGGCTTTCTTCTCGGTGGAGCCGGTGTTTAGGGACCAGGTTATGTTCTCTGCCAGGTGGACACCAAGGAATTTGGTGTTCTTCACGATCTCCACCGGGGAGCCGTGGATGTCCAGTGGCTCGTGGTCTCTCTGTGTTCTCCGGAGGTCAACAACCATCTCTTTGGTTTTGTCTATGTTCAGGGACAGGTTGTTGACTTTGCACCAGGTTATCAGTTGTTCCACCTCCTCTCTGTATGATGACGCATCATTCTTGTCGATGAGACCCACCATGGTCGTATTGTCGGCGAACTTGATGATGTGGTTCGAGTTGTGTAGTGCTGTGCAGTCGTGGGTCAGGAGTGTGAACAGCAGTGGACTGAGCACACAGCCTTGAGGTGCCCCTGTACTCAGTGTGGTGGTGCTGGAGGTGTTATTCCCCATCCGGACTGTCTGGGGTCTCCCCGTCAGAAAGTCCAGGACCCAGTTGCAGAGGGATGTGTTCAGGCCCAGCAAGCTCAGCTTCCTAGTCAGGTGCTGGGGGATGATTGTGTTGAATGCTGAACTGAAGTCTGTGAACAGCATTCTGATGTAAGTGTCCTTTTTATCCAGATGGGTGAGTGCTAGGTGGAGGGTGGTGGTGATGGCGTCATCGGTGGAGCAGTTAGCTCGATACGCAAACTGCAGGGGGTCTAGGGTGGGAAGCAAAAGGTTCTTTATGTGCCTCAGGATCAGCCTCTCAAAGCACTTCATGATGGTAGGGGTGAGTGCGATGGGGCGGTGGTCGTTGAGGCAGGACACAGGTGACTTTTTGGGCACATGGACAATGGTGGTGGTTTTAAAGCACGATGGGACGGTGGCACTGCTCAGGGAGATGTTGAAGATGTCCGTGAGAACATCTGCCAGTTGGTCTGCACATCCTTTGAGCACACTCCCATCCTTTATTGTTACCTGTCGTGGCGGAAACCTAAGACCCTACTGGTGGACACCTGCATTCAGGGAAGCCGTCAAACTAAAGCAGGAGGCCTTTCAGGCTCAGTTGGTCCAGTGAACTCCTGAAGCTGCAGACAGATACAGAGAGTCCGAAAGGGCTGCAGCTTCAGAACCCAACTAACACGTCTTCTGTGGAGGTCTGAAGACTCGAGGGAAGTCTTCATCACATCGTTTGCAGAAGTCTCTGAGGTATTCAAGAAGCTTGTCGGGCGACAGGTGAGCTGCAATCATTGAGGTATCACACTGATCTGCCTCCCTGGGCAAGTTCAGTCCAGAGTGTTGGAAACGAGATTGTTGAACCTCAGATTCAGGAGGAACAATGTGGATTCAGTTCTGGTCGTGGAACAATGGACCAGCTCTTTACTAGTTATGGGACTTTGAGCATCCAGTCTTCATGTGTTTTGTGGACTTGGCGCCGTGTCCCTCTGGGAGTCCTGTCGGGGATACTGAGGCCGATGCTACGAGGTTTCCGATACTTATAAAACCAAAGTGAGAACTGTGTTTCAGGTGGTGTTGGACTCCTCCAGGGTTGTCTCTGGTCTCCCATCCTGTCGTGACATTCATGGACAGGATCTGAAGGCTCAGCTGTGATGAGGAGAGGGCTCGGTTTGGCAGCCTCAGAATTGTGTCTCTGCTTTCTGCAGATGACGTGGTTCTGCTGGCTTCATCAGTCCGTGATGTCCAGCAGTAACTGGGCTGTTTACAGGGATTAGAGTCAGCACCTCCAAGTCTGTGGCCATGGTCCTCTGCTGGAGGACGGTGGACTGCTGTCTCCAGTGTTTGTACCAGACTGTTGAGGTTCAGAGGGTTCTGTTTGTCCTCTGAACAGAATCTGATATTAATGTACATTTTATTATTAGTTTATTGTTACTGATTCATTATTTACAGACATCATGGACGTTTTAGACAGAACTTTCTGACTGATGAGGCCTCGTATCAACTCAGGAACATATTTTAGCTCCTCTTCTGTTCAGACTGTCAGAATAAATGAGTCATCGTGTTGTTAGAAGCTCTTCTGCCTGCAGGGGGCGCTTGTGACGCTTCACTCAGTCTCAAAGGGTTACAAACTGTTTAAAGTTTCATCACTCAGAGAACAATCTGCTTCACGGTAACTCCACGTCTTCATGTCAGACCATGTTTATTTACAGGAACTGTTGGACGTCCAGAAATAAACTCAGATCGTCTGTCCGTCCATCTGTCCGTCCATCTGTCTCAGTTTGTCTCAGCGTTTTCCTGGAAATCTCACTCTGAGCTGATCTGAGGTCGGCTCTCTGCTGACAGCTTCCATCACACCTCTATCTTTACACTTTATTTTGGAAACACATTTCCTGTTCTGAGCCGTCTTTCTGCATGTTTGATCCATGGACTCACTGATTATCTGCTCTGCTGGGATCAGCTGGTGGCTGGGTTAGGCTTATTGACAGATATCATCATAGTGACGTCATTTCTAACGATCAGTCTGCATCATCATTTTCATTTTCACTGATAAAAACTCACATTTGTTGGAGTTTTGCTCCATCAGAACATTTGTGGGTTAGGACGTCATCGTGGTGCTGGTGGTTTGTTTCTGTCGTCTGCATGTCGTTGATGTTATTTGGATTAATAATGCAGCCTCAGTCAAAACCAGTCTGTTCTCAGGCCGTCGTGACCTTTACCTCCTGTCTCCCTGCTGCGTTTGGTTGACTGTGAGCTAGCGTTAGCATTAGCATTAGCATTCTGGTTCTAAATGTGGAAGCAGAAGAAGAAATGTGAGTGTTGGCGCTGACTCAGATCACTCTCTGAGCGAATGACCGCCAGGCCTCCACCAATCACATGCAGCCCCAGCTCCACTGCTGACCAATGAGAGTGAAGACAGGCTGCTGGTCACGCAGGACAACAGAAGTGTGTGTTTGTGTGAGTGTGAGTGTGTGTGAGGTATGTAGGCCAACAGTAACATGATGATGAGTTTCTGTCTTCAGGGTCACACTGTTTATACAATAATCATTAAATATACATTTATCTATAAATATACACACAGTACACAGTATATACTGTATATGCAGTAGTATATACTGTATATACAGTACACACAGTACACAATATATACTGCATATACAGTATATACTGTGTACTGTGTGTACCTGTGTTGAGTACCTGTGTTGCTGTAACGAGGTCAGACAGACGTCTCTGCTGTGAGCAGCTGCAGTTGTAAACAGGGTCAGATTACACTGCTGACACACACACACACACACACACACTTGACCCTGATTCAAACTTCTTGTTGAAAAAAAAGGAAACGTCTTCACTTTTAGAAACTTTCTTCAAACGTTCGCTCTTTAAAAACATCTTTATTTTATTCATACAGCCCAGAATCACAATCACATCACCTTCAACACACTCAGTGTACACACTCAGTACACACTCAGTGTACACACTCAGTACACACTCAGTGTGAACCAGCTCGACTCACCTGTAAAACTTTACAATAAACTGAGAAGAGATTTAAAACATCATCACAATGTGAAATCTGTGGGCCGAGGGGGAACCAGTGGGCGGGGCCAGCTGTGCATATTCAATGAGCTGTATAACCAGGAAGTAAACAGGAAACCAGAACTTTTTGGCGCATGTGCTAGTTCAGCAACTCTCATTAGTTTGTGTGGATGCAATGTTTACATGTTATCTGGTTCTTGTGTTTGAATCTATGACGTGAACACAAACTGACACTGATTCAAACTGTTGAGTTCAGTGAATTTCTATTACAACTGATGCTAAAGCAGCTATGCTAACTGATGCTAAAGAAGCTACGCTAACTGATGCTAAAGCAGCTACGCTAACTGATGCTAAAGCAGCTACATTAACTGATGCTAAAGCAGCTACATTAACTGATGCTAAAGCAGCTACGCTAACTGATGCTAGAGCAGCTACGCTACCTGATGCTAAAGCAGCTATGCTAACTGATGCTAGAGCAGCTATGCTAACTGATGCTAAAATAGCTACGTTAACTGATGCTAAAGCAGCTACGCTAACTGATGCTAGAGCAGCTACGCTAACTGATGCTAAAGCAGCTATGCTAACTGATGCTAGAGCAGCTACGCTAACTGATGCTAAAATAGCTACGTTAACTGATGCTAAAGCAGCTATGCTAACTGATGCTAAAGCAGCTATGCTAACTGATGCTAGAGCAGCTACGCTAACTGATGCTAAAATAGCTACGTTAACTGATGCTAAAGCAGCTATGCTAACTGATGCTAGAGCAGCTACCCTAACATCTGGAGGAGCTGCCATGTTGTTTTCAAACAAAGGACTCTGATTGGTCCTTGAGGCCTGGTGAGATGGTGATGATGTCATGAAACAAACTGACAAGATTTAAAGTTGAACTGATTTATTGTTTGAATATAAAAATAAACTTCTGCTCTTATTTACAAAATATGTACAACTAGAACTTCCTGAAACTAGTCGTAAAAAAACAAAAACGTTTAACGACAAATATAAAAAACACTTTTAACAATGTGACAAAACTGCTGAGTCATCGTCATGAAGCTGTTACAGTCCTGAGGTGTCTGACCGGGTCGTGGAGCTGCAGGTTCGAGGGGTCGGACCCGTGATGGCGGTGGAACCGTGCGGTCGTCCTCAGAAGACCTGAACGACCTTAGGAGGGTTAACGGCGTCCTGATCCACCTGAAAACAACAGAAGAAGAGGTTACAGAGAACTTTCTCTTCTTCTGATGATGAGGAGGAGAAATCTTGAGATCTGAACCAGGTCCGAGTCTCTGCTGGTCTCACCTCGCTGTAGGCGGGGGGAGGGGGGTAGTACAGTTCAGGTGCTCTCATGAAGAGCCCCTCCTCCTCCTCGTCTTCCTCGCCGCCGTCGTAGTCGTGGAGGAGGGGGGTGCGGGGGCCGTCCACCCTCAGGTCTCTGTGGATGTTGCTGTAGCTGGGCGGGGCCGAAGGGAAGGAGGACCAGCTGCTCAGGGACCCGGTCTGGCTCATCAGGGACTCGGCCTGGCTGCTCATGCTGCTGGTCCGGCTGCCGACGCCGCTGAACGGGATCGTCCCGATGACCAGCGGCAGCTCCAGCTCCAGCTTCTTACTGCCCGGGATGTGCAGCGAGATCTGAGGGAGGAGGGGGCGGAGCTTAATGTCTCACCTGGTTCAGTTTACATTTACATTACATTTACATTTACATTAACATTCAGCAGACGCTTTTGTCCAAAGCAACTTACAATAAGAACATTTGTCACAAGACAGAAACAACATTTCACCGTCGATAAAGTAGAAAAAATAGAAACAGTTTTCAAGCCTCATCTGAGCAAAGTAGCTGCTATTTATCAAGATACCTTCAGTACAGAAGTGCTGTGATGTAAGTGCTACGGGTCAGAACATACAAGTGGTTTTTTTTTTAATTTTGGGGTGGGGGGGGGTCATGCTCTGCGGGGTCCAGGTGAAGTCTGAACAAGTGAGTCTTGAGTCTTCTGCAGAAGATGGCGAGTGACTCTGCTGTCCTGATATCATCTCATCAGAGAATGTCTCACACACTTTCATCGACTGCTACAGGACCAGATCCAGGACCTGAGTCAGACCAGGGCCAGGGCGGGACCAGGTCTGCCCGTCCCAGGTGGATCTGGTTTCTTACTGAACTATGCTGATGTCATCAGACTCACCCTGAGGGCGTAGTCCACCTTGATGATGTCACAGCCGAGCAGCGACGGCTTCAGTTTGGGGACTCTGATGGTCTTCCCTTGCCACATGTCGCACATCCCGGAGATGATGTGGTTCCCTCTGACCGCCAGCAGTTTCTGATGCAGCTCCTGAACAAAGTAAAGAACCTGTTAGAACCGTTCTGGACCGTTAATGGACAGGAAGTGATCCTCGTGTCTGTGCGTCACCTTGATGCGTCCATCTGCGACGTATGAGTTTTTGGCGATGATGGCGGCCTTCGGCACGACGATCCGTGAGCAGGTGTTCTCAAACTTGGCGTTGATGTGGATCTCTTCTCCCTCGCAGAAACCCTTCCTGTCGATCTGAGCGCTGATGGACACCTGGCCGTCAGGTATGAACATACAGGTGACCTTCTTCTGAGCGGACGCTGCAGCCGGAGCCTAATTGGACGACACAGTCTGTTAGACTTCATACCTTCAGCTCCGTCTACGTCACCTGACACAGACCGACAGGTCATCACTGTGTGTACAGAGACTCTGCCCTCAGTTTTGACTGACAGGACTCGGCTGTTTCCTGCAGCTGTGGGTTCTGTTAAGAACAACAGTGGAACCTTCATGTATAATTTATGACGTTGTGTTGTTGTGACTGTGGACTGAAACTCTGTCAGGAAACGCTGAGTCAGCAGGAAGTTTAACGTCATAGAAACCTGAAGTGATGATTGATTAACGAGCCGTTATGCTCCTTTAACGTGTGGACGTGTTCGTACCAGCAGGTCGGGTCGGTTGACGTCCAGCGGCTCCTCGACCTCAAACTCCCTCTCACACTGCAAAGCATGCTGGGACGGCCTGTCCAGCACCGCCCTCACGTAGTAACGGACGTAACCGAACTTTCCTTTGTAGGACGACACCAGACGGCTGAAACCAGAGCAGAGAGCGCGTCAGATCAATAATCAATGGCTGCGATCAGTGATCAGATCCACTGTGATCAGGCAGAGTCTCACCCGGCTGCCGGCAGCTCGAAGCCGAACTGGAAGCTGTAAGTTTTATCAGCCTGCAGCAGGAAGCAGCCGTCATAGTCTGAGGGCAGAGAGGCTCGTGAGCAAGGCAGCAGCACTGACAACACACTCGTTAAAGGTGCATTATGTAAGAACTGAGCGCCTGAGGGGGCAGCACATGAACAAGGTAACCGCTAACTGCTGCTAACTGTAGCTGCCGTTAGCTCAGTTAGCCGTGCAGCTAGCAGTCCAGACTGGGAGTTCAGACATCGGGGGGGCTGTCGATGAGCTTGAGACCAGGTCAGGGCTAACTGGTTAGCATGCTAACTGGTTAGCATGCTAACTTGAGGAGAGTTATAACAGATGTCATCAGGTCAGAACTTTGTTCTGTTCACAACTTTAATTCTTAATGTTTCTAACTAAAAGTCTTACATATTGCACCTTTAATACACAAACATGTTGAAAACTTCACATTTTAACAAAGTTTAAAGTCTCAGCTGAGTGTTTGGCAGATACATGATTTATATTATAACACATCATATTATATTATATTATATTATAGAACTAAACGTGAGAATCACATTATTTCACTGAACTCAATAAAAACAGTCGATTCTACAAACGTCTCCAATCAAACTGACTTGAACCTGATTTCTCTGCTTCACCGATTCTTTTATTGAAATTAACATTAAAGTCCAAATATTAAAACTTAGTTTGTTCTGAACATATTTCTGTTATTATGATCAAACTTTGTGTCTGAACTCATCTCAGTAAGCCCTCCACCTCCTCCTCCTTCTCCTCCTCCTCCTCCTCCTCCTCCTCTTCCACCTCCTCCTCCTCTTCCTCCTCCTCCTCCTCTTCCACTTCCTCCTTCTCCTCCTCCATCTCCTCCTGCTCTTCCTCCTCCTCTTCCACCTCCTCTTGCTCCTCCTCCTCTTCCACCTCCTCTTCCACCACCTCCTCCTCCTTCTCCTCCTCCGCCACCTCCTCCTCCTCCTCTTCCACCTCCACCATCACCTCCTCTTCCACCTCTACCATCACCTCCTCTTCCACCTCAACCTCCTCCTCCTCTTCCACCTCCACCATCACCTCCTCTTCCACCTCCTCCTCCACTTCCACCTCTACCATCACCTCCTCTTCCACCACCTCCTCACCTTTGGTGAGCACCTCCTCCAGCCTCAGCTCCTCCTCATACTTCATGTACTCCACCTCCTGGCTGCGGGTCTTGCGGTTCTTCCCGCCGCGGTGGTCCACGCGGGCGCAGCCGGCGGCGGTGACCCTGAGGCCGGTGACCCTGCAGGGCTGAGCCGCCTCCAGCTGCACGGAGCCGCACAGCTTCTCCCCGCTGCTGTAGAAGAGCCGGCCGGGGTCCGAGAAGAGCAGCTGGAAGAGCCGCAGCTTGTTGACCGGAGCCAGAACCATGACGGACTGACAGGAAGTCACCTACAAAATAAAACTGTTTAAATGCGACGGAAATAAAATAAAAGATATAAAAAGTATTGAGTTATAATTAATGACTAAATCAAGTCTGACGCAGTAAATTACACATTAATCATATATAACGCTGTTGTGGTCGCTCGGCCTGTGTTTGTGTGTCACTTAACGGTCCAGGCCCTTTTATACCGCCTCCGGCTCTCCGGTGTCCCGTTACCGCTCACCGAGCAGCACGTGCTCACTGTGTGGACACACCGAGCGGCAGCAGGACGGAGCTCCGTGATTGGTCACCACGGACCGCTGGGCCGAATGCAGCCAATGAGAATGCAGCGAGGACGCGTGGACAGCTCATGTCTCGGGGGGGGGGCGGGGCCTGTGGCTGCAGCAGTAGAGTCATCAGAGTGAGAATAGAAACAGACTGAGAACGACTGACCTCTGAGTGTTTATATGTTTATATATGTGTTATATATGTGTTTATAATGTTTATATATGTGTTTATATGTTTATATATGTGTTTATATATGTGTTTATATGTTTATATATGTGTTTATATGTTTATATATGTGTTTATATATGTGTGTATATGTTTATATATGTGTTTATATATGTGTTTATATGTTTATATATGTGTTTATATATGTGTTTATATATGTGTTTATAATGTTTATATATGTGTTTATATATGTGTTTATATGTTTATATATGTGTTTATATATGTGTTTATATGTTTATATATGTGTTTATATATGTGTTTATATGTTTATATATGTGTTTATAATGTTTATATATGTGTTTATATGTTTATATATGTGTTTATATGTTTATTTATGTGTTTATATGTTTATATATGTGTTTATAATGTTTATATATGTGTTTATATGTTTATATATGTGTTTATATGTTTATAATGTTTATATATGTGTTTATATGTTTATATATGTGTTTATATATGTGTTTATATGTTTATATATGTGTTTATATATGTGTTTATATGTTTATATATGTGTTTATATGTGTTTATATGTTTATATATGTGTTTATATATGTGTTTATATGTTTATATATGTGTTTATATATGTGTTTATATGTTTATATATGTGTTTATGTTTATATATGTGTTTATATGTTTATATATGTGTGTATATGTTTATATATGTGTTTATATATGTGTTTATAATGTTTATATATGTGTTTATATGTTTATATATGTGTTTATACATGTGTTTATATGTTTATATATGTGTTTATATGTATATATATGTGTTTATATGTTTATATATGTGTTTATATGTTTATATATGTGTTTATATATGTGTTTATATGTTTATATATGTGTTTATAATGTTTATATATATGTGTATATGTTTATATATGTGTTTATATATGTGTTTATATGTTTATATATCTGTGTATATGTTTATATATGTGTTTATACATGTGTTTATATGTTTATATATGTGTTTATATGTTTATATATGTGTTTATACATGTGTTTATATGTTTATATATGTGTTTATACATGTGTTTATATGTTTATATATGTGTGTATATGTTTATATATGTGTTTATATGTTTATAATGTTTATATATGTGTTTATATGTTTATATATGTGTTTATACATGTGTTTATATGTTTATTTATGTGTTTATATGTTTATATATGTGTTTATATGTTTATATATGTGTTTATATATGTGTTTATAATGTTTATATATGTGTTTATATATGTGTTTATATGTTTATATATGTGTTTATATATGTGTTTATATGTTTATATATGTGTTTATAATGTTTATATATGTGTTTATATGTTTATATATGTGTTTATATATGTGTTTATATGTTTATATATGTGTTTATAATGTTTATATATGTGTGTATATGTTTATATATGTGTTTATATATGTGTTTATATGTTTATATATGTGTGTATATGTTTATATATGTGTTTATATGTTTATAATGTTTATATATGTGTTTATATGTTTATATATGTGTTTATACATGTGTTTATATGTTTATATATGTGTTTATAATGTTTATATATGTGTTATATGTTTATAATGTTTATATATGTGTTTATATGTTTATATATGTGTTTATATGTTTAAATATGTGTTTATATATGTGTTTATATGTTTATATATGTGTTTATAATGTTTATATATGTGTTTATAATGTTTATATATGTGTTTATATGTTTATATATGTGTTTATATGTTTATATATGTGTGTATATGTTTATATATGTGTTTATATGTTTATATATGTGTTTATAATGTTTATATATGTGTGTATATGTTTATATATGTGTTTATATGTTTATATATGTGTTTATATATGTGTTTATATGTTTATATATGTGTTTATAATGTTTATATATGTGTGTATATGTTTATATGTGTGTTTATATGTTTATATATGTGTTTATATATGTGTTTATATGTTTACATATGTGTTTATATGTTTATAATGTTTATATATGTGTTTATAATGTTTATATATGTGTTTATATGTTTATATATGTGTTTATAATGTTTTTATATGTGTTTATATGTTTATATATGTGTTTATATGTTTATAGTGTTTATATATGTGTTTATATGTTTATATGTTTATATATGTGTTTATATGTTTATAATGTTTATATATGTGTTTATATGTTTATAGTGTTTATATATGTGTTTATATGTTTATATATGTGTTTATATGTTTATAATGTTTATATATGTGTTTATATGTTTATATATGTGTTTATATGTTTATATATGTTTTTTAACTCGTATTGGCTGTTCCCCGTTATCACTTCCGGTTCAACCCCGGAGTTGGCACATTCCCTTTCCGGTTGATGGTTGATATTTGTAAATTTGTTTCGGGACTTGTAAAAGTGTTTCGCCGCTTGTAAATTTGTTTTGCCGTTTGTAAAAGTATTTCGTGTCTTGTTAATTTGTTTTCTGAAATGTAAATTTGTTTCGGGGGTTGTAAATGTGTTATGGTTATGTAATTTTGTAAATGATATGTAAAAATGTTTTCTAAAATGTAAATTTGTCTCAAGCTTTGTAAAAGTGTTTCACATTTTGTGATTATATGTTTATAGTGTTTATATATGTGTTTATATGTTTATGGTGTTTATATATGTGTTTATATGTTTATAGTGTTTATATATGTGTTTATATGTTTATAATGTTTATATATGTGTTTATATGTTTATGGTGTTTATATATGTGTTTATATGTTTATAATGTTTATATATGTGTTTATATGTTTATGGTGTTTATATATGTGTTTATATGTTTATAATGTTTATATATGTGTTTATATGTTTATGGTGTTTATATATGTGTTTATATGTTTATATGTTTATAATGTTTATATATGTGTTTATATGTTTATAATGTTTATATATGTGTTTATATGTTTATAATGTTTACATATGTGTTGATAATGTTTATGTTTATATGTTTATATATGTGTTTATAATGTTTATATAGGTGTTTATATGTTTATAATGTTTATATATGTGTTTATGTTTATAATGTTTATATATGTGTTTATATGTTTAAATATATGTTTATATGTTTATAATGTTTATGTTTATATGTTTATAATGTTTATGTTTATATGTTTATAATGTTTATGTTTATGTTTATATCTGTGTTTATGTTTATAATGTTTATATGTTTATAATGTTTATATATGTGTTTATATGTTTATAATGTTTATGTTTATATGTTTAAATATATATATATGATATAATAATATATGTTTATATGTTTAAATATATGTTTATAATGTTCATATGTTTATATGATAATGTGTATATGTTTATGTTTATAATGTTTGTATGTTCATAATGTTTATATGTTTATAATGTTTATATGTTATATGTTTATTATGTTTATATGTTTGTTTATAATGTTTATATGTTTATAATGTTTATATGTTTATATTGTTTATAATGTTTATACGTGTTATGTGTTTATGTTTATAATGTTTATATGTATATGTTTATATGTGTTATATGTTTATAATGTTTATATGTTTATAATGTTTATATGTTTATGTTTGTATGTTTATAATGTTTATAATGTTTATATGTATATGTTTATGTGTTATATGTTTATAATGTTTATATTGTTTATAATGTTTATATGTGTTATATGTTTATAATGTTATTTTTATGTTTGTATGTTTATAATGTTTATAATGTTTAATATGTTTATATGTTTATAATGTTCCTATGTTTATAATGTTTATGTGTTTATATTGTTTGTATGTTTGTATTTTTATATTGTTTATATGTTTACATGGTTTATATTGTTTATATGTTTATAATGTTTGTATGTGTTAATATGTTTATAATGTTTATAATGTTAATATGTTAATCATGTTTATAATGAGACATATATCACAATGTTAGCATGTCCTGCTGATGAGCTAAACCACCTACAACAGGTCTAAGAACTATCTTCAGACCTGCACGTTTATCAAGTCTGTGTTATTTCTGTCCGTAAGCTTTTAGTTAGCATGATGGCCCATTACTGTGACTCTTAAGTGTTCTTGTTCAGACACTAGTCAGCTGAAAACATGTCATGAAGTTTTTAATGATATGATGGAGCTAACAATAGCTTAATAAGCTAGCTACAGCTGATACGATCTGCTAACGACAGCTGTCGTTCAGTAAATCTCTGGTTGTCCACAGGAAACGACGAGCTGCTTTTTGTTGACTTCAGTCTGAACTGGAGGACTCATTGTTTCATTATTCATATGAACTATGAAGGTCAATCTGATCTGACCGTCACTTTTGTTTATATAGTTAGTTCCTTACCTCGGAAACTGAAGTCAAAAGTAGGTGAAATTTCTGTAAAATGCTGGTAAGTGGACCTTTGTTTGAGAGAGAAATGTTAATAATGTTAATAATTAATGTTCGAATTAAAGCAGCTACACTGAACTTTCCTATTGTGTTGACTCTGGCGCCCCCTGTGGACAAAAGCTATGACAGCAGTGAGAACATGAAGTTTAAATGGAATATTTATACTAGAATTCGTAAATACATATTTTATATGATAAATATTTGTATTATATTTTTGGTATATTTATTTAATAGCTTATGAGCGGGAATGAAACAATGAGTGAACAAATGAGATGTGAAGAGCGACACAGGAGGTATATTTTCTACAACTAAAGAAACTTTAATGACTTAATTTAGTTTAAATTTACAGAACATCAGTTTAAGTTCTAGTGATGTGAAAGTGTCCAAACATTTGGAACCTGTCAGGAAACAACAAAATAAATAGAAGAAACACTCAGAGAGGAGACGTTAGGAATCACCTCTACAGAATACATTTTACAGTTTGAGAGACTAAAAAAGTTTGTTCAAGTCTAAATGAATTATCTGTGGCTCCCCGCAGACGCTCCTGATTGTTTATCAGTTAACGATGATAAGAAGCAACATAAAGATCAAAAGATCCAAGTTTGATTTAAGTGAAATAAAAGTTGGAGCGATGACATCAGACAACTCTTGTTGTTAATCATATTCAGCTAAATTCAACTTCATATTTTCTCCAGGTCATCCACATCCTCCTGCAGTGACTGAGAACCACTGACTAACTGTGGAAGCCTGACAGGGACAGTGAGCTGAGCTGAGGGCTGTTGGTGTGAACATGATGCCCTCTGCTGGACTGAAGAGGACCTGCTCTCACTGAGTCTATACTCTGATGTCTTCAGCCTGAGAGTTTAAAGGATTTCAGCTGCGTTCAATCACAATGGTTTTTTTTCTAGAATCCAGTGTGACTCCAGGTGTTCGTGGTCAAGTGATTGCTCTCATTCTGCTTCACTTTCTAGAACGATCCTGAACAAACAGAAACTGAGCTGGAAACATCTGTGGTCACACCTGATTGGCTGCTGGATCTTAGACTTTCTGCCCTGAAATGTTGATTGTAGTGACTTGAAGAAGACTTTACTGTTTGCAATCTGAAGCTCGACATGCAGCTGATTGATTTAAACAGGAACATGATTGATCTTCAGACAGGAACCTTCAGTCATTCAGGATCAGATGGTTTATGAAGTAAAATATTAAAGATGTGAAAAACAAACAGGTGTCATGTTGTGAAGAAGGTTCAATTGATGCTTTTATTATATGTGAGTGAAACAGGTGAAGCTCTTGTTGTAACTTTAGGTTTAGCAACATGTTTTGTTCCTCAACCAAGAAAATGTTATGCTTTTAAATAAAAATATGGAACATTAAAGAGATCCGTGTACAAACGTTGGAAAAGCTCAAGCAGATAATAAATTAACATCACCCAAAAATCTTGCAGAAGTCCACTGAGGACTGACGACAACAAGTCCTTCAGTAAGTTCTGATTCTCTGTACAGAGCCGGAGCTGAACAATTACACAAACTTCAGGATTTTAAAGGAAAATGCCTCAAATGGACCCGACAGTATTTACATGATTGATTTCAACAGACCAACAATTTGAATCAGGAAACCTGCTTCTGTCTACAGCCACATTAACATGTTCATTACATCATGTTTCCCACAGCAGCTTCACACCTCAAACCAGATTTAAAATGAGATGTTTCCTGTCCTGAACACCTGGAGAGGGTAACCTGTGTGACACACGTGTCTGAGGCAGAGCTGCAACATCAGCAGCAACACTTCAGCCAGAGTCTCAGCCCCAGTCCCAACAGGAAACAGAGTCTCGGCAGGAACCAGAATCCCAACAGGAACCAGAATCCCAACAGGAACCAGAGTCCCAGCAGGAACCAGAGTCCCGACAGGAACCAGAGTCCCGACAGGAACCAGAATCCCAACAGGAACCAGAGCACCGACAGGAACCAGACTCCCAACAGGAAACAGAGTCCCAACAGGAAACAGAGTCCCGACAGGAACCAGAGTCCCGACAGGAACCAGAGTCCCGACAGGAAACAGAGTCCCAACAGGAAACAGAGTCCCAACAGGAACCAGAGCACCGACAGGAACCAGAGTCCCAACAGGAAACAGAGTCCCAACAGGAACCAGAGTCCCAACGGGAAACAGAGTCCCAACAGGAACCAGAGTCCCAGCAGGAACCAGAGTCCCAGCAGGAACCAGAGTCCTCGGATCAGGACAGTAATGAAACTAAAACCCAGCAGACTTTCTCTGCAGTTTGGGGGTGTGATGTGTGTGAAGCTGCAGGAGGAGCAGATGTTAAAGTAACCCTCCTCTGATTCAAAGACAGACAGAATAAATAAACCTTTTTCTATACAGGACAGCGGTCAGAGGTCATCAGGCTGACAGCATCCTGGAGCTCCTGGTGACCTTCGACCTTCAGGACCATCCAAGTCTGCTGACCTCTGAGAGTCTGTGATCGTCATCGGTTCAAATTCTCATCAAAGCTGCAGAAACAAAGGAGAGACGAGTTCAACAGAGTGAAGCAGGTGTTTAACCTGATGGAGCTGTTTATAGAGAACAGGGAGGTGGAGGAGAAGTTCTGGATCAGTAGAACTCCAGTAGAATCAGTAGAATGAGGTTCTTACTGGCGTATGGCGTCAGGTATCTGCAGTCTTTCTGTGGGGATGAACTGTGACAGCTCCTGCAGACTCTGGATGAACCGGATCTTCCTGCTGAACTTCTCACTGGAGACAACAGACCATAAATGTTTCATCTAATGTGTGTGTGTGTGTGTGTGTGTGTGTGTGTGTGTGTGTGTGTGTGTGTGTGTTGCAGACCTGATGAAGGGTTTGACCACAGTGATCAGAGCTTTGATGTACCAGGCAGGGTGGACGACCAGCAGCCCCTTCAGGTCCTTCTTCAGCCTGAACACAGACATGACAACAGTCTGATCACTTCTCATCAATATTTACTCTCTGAAGACGTTCACAGTTTATTCAACCATCAGACAGTGTGACAGCTCCACCCCACAGGACTGTCCTGGTGAGTGAATCCATCGTACCTCCTGTCGATGGAGGTGTAGCACTGATGGAGCCACTTGATGGCCGGCAGCTTGTTTCTGGGAGCCATCGCACACAGGTAGACCAACAGGTAGTTCTCTGACACCATGAGGTCCAACGTCCCCACGATGTACCTGCACACACACACACGCACATGCACACACACACACGCACACACACACACACACACACACACACACACACACAGTTTGACCATCAGAATAAGTCATGATGAAAACACATCCATCATTGAGCCTCAGCTCCTCGCTGCTGACCATCAGGCCTCCAGTGCTTCTGCCTCAACTTCTTTCAGCGCTGCGTCTTGTGAATAATCTAATCTTTAATCTAATAATCTAGGTTTTTCATTCAGTAAACAATAACAGACAAATACCATGTTTATGTATTTTGGTTTAACAAAAATCTTTTACTGAAATGTTCCTAAAGACAGAAAACCGAGCTCACCTGAACAGGTTGTCCATGACGTACTCGTAGTCCTCCACCGTGTTCTCTGGCAGGTAGCAGGAGGTGAACAGGATGATGGCGTTCATCTCATCTCCATAGTAACCTGACAACCAATCAGACATGAGCAGGAAAGTCACTAGCCCCATTCACACTGCCCTTTCAGTGCGGGAATCATGCGCCGATTCTCCACATCGTAATCTGTGTGAACGTTTCAGATGTGGAGAGGAGGGAAAGTTTTGCTGTGGCTCTGATCCAAATCAGAGCCACAGTAGAGGAGAGACGGGTCTGTGTGTTCACAGTCTGACAACTAAACAGATCCTTCACTCATCAAATAAAAGAGAAATGACCCACAAAGCAACGTTACAGAACCAAACAACGGTAACGTGGTAACCGGTCGTGTCTTTGGCAACTTATGAGGAAAATAATACTGCAGTTATACGTGAAGAAGTGTCTGTCCTCCTTTCTGTCCTCCGGTCTGTTCTCCTGTCTGTCCTCCTGTCTGTTTTCCTGTCTGTCCTCCTGTCTGTCCTCCTGTCTGTTCTCCTGTCTGTTCTCCTGTCTGTCCTCCTGTCTGTCCTCCTGTCTGTTTTCCTGTCTGTCCTCCTGTCTGTTTTCCTGTCTGTCCTCCTGTCTGTCCTCCTGTCTGTTCTCCTGTCTGTCCTCCTGTCTGTTTTCCTGTCTGTCCTCCTGTCTGTTTTCCTGTCTGTCCTCCTGTCTGTCCTCCTGTCTGTCCTCCTGTCTGTTCTCCTGTCTGTCCTCCTGTCTGTCCTACCGACCATCTGTCTCCGGCAAAAACTTTAACTCACATGTGTTTGTCTCCTTCAGTGTTGTGTTGTTGTAGTTACTGTTGTCATGGTGACGGTCAGCCCTCCTTCACTTCAGTGAACTTCCCCCCAGGAAACAGCCTCCCTCCCCGTGAGTGACAGAGTCAGACAGCGTCCTGTTTACTGATGGTGATTATTTAATTATGTAATTTAGAGTGAAAAAATTCTATTAGTCACGCCTCTTTTGGATCCGCGGCGCCGGCTTGCTGTATGAATTGACACACTGGAGCGTCTTTACGCCGGAGCTGCTTGGTTCTGTGTGAGCAAACAAAGGCAGAGAAATGGGGAACCTCCGCTGTCGAGATAATGTGGTGTCTCTGTGTGAATAGGGCGACAGACGTGTCACAGACGTGTCACAGATGTGTCACAGATGTGTCACAGATTTTAGCCTCCTCTGCTCCACTGAGCACATCTATATGTGACTGTGAAGTAGAGAGAACACTATAGAAAATAAATGTTCATTACATCACGACATCATGTTGAGAAACAATCATAATAAAATACAAGAAGAGTAAACAGTGACCTCTGACCTCCGTGTGACAGGACCTGTAGGTACGGCTCGAGGACGCTCATGTTCACGTTATATTCATGTCCGGAGATGCAGAACCTTCTCCAACGACGACCCCTGCTGTCCACCTGGTCCAGTTCCATCAGATTTTCTGACTGCTCCCTCGGGCTACTGGCCATGGCCCCGGCCCCGGCCCCGCCCCTCGCCATCCGGGGGAGGTCATCTGTCAGAGAGAGGTCAGAGGTCAGCAGAGATATTGTTATCTCTCTCCTGTGCTGTGGCTCAGTTTTCATCCTTTCTGCTGCGGTTCTGTTATGTTCTGTTAACACCTGTGTGTCTGATGCTACGCAGACGACTCACAGCTCTACACCTGAGCCCCACCTGAGCTCCACTTGACCTCCACCTGACCTTCACCTGACCTCCACCTGACCTCCACCTGACCTTCACCTGACCTCCACCTGAGCTCCACCTAACCTTCACCTGACCTCCACCTGACCTTCACCTGACCTCCACCTGACCTCCACCTAACCTTCACCTGACCTCCACCTGACCTTCACCTGACCTCCACCTGACCTCCACCTAACCTTCACCTGACCTCCACCTGACCTTCACCTAACCTTCACCTGACCT
Source organism: Pagrus major (assembly GCF_040436345.1). Lineage (NCBI taxonomy): Eukaryota > Metazoa > Chordata > Actinopteri > Spariformes > Sparidae > Pagrus > Pagrus major. Next base: position 42,121,931 of record NC_133219.1, on the reverse strand, counting down.
CCACCTGAATCAGTGACTGGGGTCTAACATTACAATCCTTCAGACTACAGTCCTGGTTGACTGGGCAACAGTGTGGTCACTATGGTGACAGCAGGCCTGTCTCACCCTCCCACTCCAGCTCGTGCATGCTGTCTGGCAGAGTTCCTGTCTCGCTGTCTGACGGCGTCTCCAGGGCCTCCAGGTTGATGTCGAGTGACAGCGTCTCGTCCGGCGTCGCTGACAGTGCGGCAGCGGTGAAGCCGTCGCTGCTCAGGTCGTAAGAGTCTCTGCGGCTCAGAGTGAGACTGAGAGACGGGGCGACAAGACGCTTCTTAGCCCCGCCCCCAACTGTTCCTGATAGGGCGAGACTGGTGGGTGGGGCTGAGGGGAGAGGAGGGTGGGGCCAGATAAGCAGAGGACAGAGGTAAAAGGTCAAAAGTCATAATCAGAATCTTAATCTCCTCCATGAACAGTCTCTGCTGCAGCTCTTCCTGCTGACCAACTGCAGAAACTCACTTCCTGTTGTTACCACACCTGCTCACACCTGACCCATCACCTCACAGAAATAATTCATAATCATTTCCTTTAAAAAGATCTTCATAAACAAACAACTCTACAACATTAAACAAACAATAGTAGTTCAAATATTTATGTTTTTGATTTTCTTCCTTGTTTTCTCAGACTTTGTGGCAAAATTAAAAGAAATTTAGGGGAAATAAGAAAGTTCTCTGGGTCACCTGGTCGCTGTTCGCCACCTGACGGGCTCTCTGCCTCCTCTGGACTCCCACAATCCTCTGGGAGAGGCCTGAACCCCCCCAACAACAACATAAGATAAAAGAGTCAGCATGTTTGTTTTAAAGGGTTCTTCCACAGTTCATGTTCTCTATCATATTCTCTATCATATCATCTATCATGTTCTCTATCATGTACTCTAACATGTTCTCTATCATGTTCTCTAACATGTTCTCCAACACATTTTCTAACACGTTCTCTATCACGTTCTCTAACACATTCTCTAACACGTTCTCTATCATGTTCTCTAACACGTTCTCTATCATGTTCTCCAACACATTCTCTAACACGTTCTCTAACACGTTCTCTATCATGTACTCTAACATGTTCTCTATCATGTTCTCCAACACATTCTCTAACACGTTCTCTATCATGTTCTAACGCATTCTCTAACACGTTCCCTATCATGTTCTCCAACACATTCTCTAACATGTTCTCTATCATGTTCTCCAACACATTTTCTAACACGTTCTCCATCATGTTCTCTAACACGTTCTCTATCATGTTCTCTATCATATTCTCTATCATGTTCTCCAACACATTCCCTAACACGTTCTCTATCATGTTCTCCAACACATTCTCTAACACGTTCTCTATCATGTTCTAACGCATTCTCTAACACGTTCCCTATCATGTTCTCCAACACATTCTCTAACACGTTCTCTATCATGTTCTCTGACACATTCTCTATCATGTTCTCCAACATGCTATCTTACATGTTCTAACACATTCTCTAACACGTTCTCTAACGTGTTCTCTATCCTGTTCTCTAACATGTTATCTTACATGTTCTAACACATTCTCTAACACGTTCTCTAACATGTTCTCTAACGTGTTCTCTAACATGTTATCTTACATGTTCTAACACATTCTCTAACACGTTAACTATCATGTTCTCTATCATATTCTCTATCATGTTCTCTATCATGTTCTCCAACACATTTTCTAACACGTTCTCTATCATGTTCTCTAACACATTCTCTAACACGTTCTCTATCATGTTCTCTAACACGTTCTCTATCATGTTCTCCAACACAGTCTCTAACACGTTCTCTATCATGTTCTCCAACACATTCTCTAACATGTTCTCTATCATGTTCTCTATCATATTCTCTATCATGTTTTCCAACACATTTTCTAACACGTTCTCTATCATGTTCTCTAACACGTTCTCTATCATATTCTCTATCATGTTCTCCAACACATTCCCTTACACGTTCTCCAACACATTCTCTAACATGTTCTGTATCATGTTCTCCACCGCATTCTCTAACACGTTCTCTATCATGTTCTCTGACACATTCTCTATTATGTTCTCCAACATGTTATCTTACATGTTCTAACACATTCTCTAACATGTTCTCTAACGTGTTCTCTATCATGTTCTCTATCATGTTCTCTAACATGTTCTCTATCATGTTCTCCAACACATTTTCTAACATGTTCTCTATCATGTTCTCTAACACGTTCTCTATCATGTTCTCTATCATGTTCTCCAACACATTCCCTAACACGTTCTCTATCATGTTCTCCAACACATTCTCTAACACGTTCTCTATCATGTTCTAACGCATTCTCTAACACGTTCCCTATCATGTTCTCCAACACATTCTCTAACACGTTCTCTATCATGTTCTCTGACACATTCTCTATCATGTTCTCCAACATGTATCTTACATGTTCTAACACATTCTCTAACACGTTCTCTAACGTGTTCTCTATCCTGTTCTCTATCCTGTTCTCTAACATGTTATCTTACATGTTCTAACACATTCTCTAACACGTTAACTATCATGTTCTCTATCATATTCTCTATCATGTTCTCTAACATGTTCTCTAACATGTTCTCTATCATGTTCTCCAACACATTTTCTAACACGTTCTCTATCATGTTCTCTAACACATTCTCTAACACGTTCTCTATCATGTTCTCTAACATGTTCTCTAACATGTTCTCTATCATGTTCTCTATCATATTCTCTATCATGTTTTCCAACACATTTTCTAACACGTTCTCTAACATGTTCTCTAACACGTTCTCTATCGTGTTCTCCAACACATTCCCTTACACGTTCTCCAACACATTCTCTAACATGTTCTGTATCATGTTCTCCACCGCATTCTCTAACACGTTCTCTATCATGTTCTCTGACACATTCTCTATTATGTTCTCCAACATGTTATCTTACATGTTCTAACACATTCTCTAACACATTCTCTAACATGTTCTCTAATGTGTTCTCTATCATGTTCTCTATCATGTTCTCTAACATGTTATCTTACATGTTATCTTACATGTTCTAACACATTCTCTAACGTGTTCTCTATCATGTTCTCTAACATGTTCTCTAACATATTATCTTACATGTTCTAACACACTCTAACACGTTCTCTAACATTTTCTCTAACGTGTTCTCTATCATGTTCTCTATTATGTTCTCTAACATGTTATCTTACATGTTCTAACACATTCTCTAACACGTTAACTATCATGTTCTCTCTCCAACATATTAGACTTGTAACAGAGGTCAGAGGTCAGAGGTCAGAGGTGAGACCTGGGGAAGCCGTCGTCCTGCCACTCCTCCCTCAGCTCCATGTCCTGGATGTTGGGGGGGCCTGAGGCTGCTACAGGAGCCCTGCAGGGACTAACAGAATAAGATCATCAGCAGTTGCTCATTAACACAGAGGCAGGCTGACAATTAGCGGACAGGAGGAGGACGAGGATGATGAGGATGAGGATGGGGAGGAGGAGGAGGAGGAGGAGGAAGATGAGGACGAGGACAAGGATGGGGAGGAGGACGAGGAGGACTCAGAAAAGGACGAGGAGGAGGAAGATGACAAGGATGACAAAGACGAGGACGAGGAGGAAGACGACGAGGATGAGGACAACAAGAAGGAAGGTGACGAGGACGAGGACGAGGATGAGGACGAGGACAACACGAAGGAAGATGAGGAGGAGGACCAGGAGGAAGACGTGGAGGACGAGGAGGAAGATGACGAGGAGGACCAGGAAGGAGACGACCAGGACGAGGAGGAGGACAAGGAGGACAAGGAGGACGCAGCAGCCTGACAGTCAGAACCAGCAGAGGAACAAACAGCTGCAGGTGAAAGTGTTTTAACAGCTGAACAAACTGTCGGACTGTCGGGTGGAGACTCAGAGAACAGAGAGTTACTTAAGTAACTAAAACAAGTAGAATCAGAGCTCACACAGCGTATAGAGGAGATGAGTGAAGGGCCACATGCACAGCGCCCAACGAGCAGTCTTAGGGGCCAGTGCCTTGCTCAAGGGCACCTCGGCAATGCCCAGGATGTGAACTAGCATTCTCCATTACTAGTCCACATCACACTTTTTCTGGTCCAAGTGGGACTTGAACCGGCCACCTTTGAGTCCCCAAGCCAAGTCCCTATGGACTGAGCTATTGCCACCCCAAGACACAGACAGACACGCACACACACACACACACACACACACACAGATAGACGCGCGCACACACACACACACACACACGCACACACACAGACACACACACACACACACGCACACACACACACACACAGACAGACGCGCGCACACACACGCACACACACACGCACACACACACACACACACAGACGCACACACGCACACACACACACAGATAGACGCGCGCACACACACACACACGCGCACACACACACACACACACACACACACACACACAGACACACACACACACACACAGACACACACACACACACACACAGTTATCAGTAACATCGGAGGATTCCTGCTCTGCCCTGTGTTCTTTCTCTGAAGCCAGACTCCATTCACTTTTCTGTCATTTTAAGCTTCTTCCTGCTGTTCCTGTTAAACAAAGAGATGTGGTCATGTGACTCTCACATGTCACCTGTCAGCAGGTAACCGTCTTCAGTTCAGCTTGCGGTCGATCCATCAGCGGCTCGTTGTTCTAATAAAATCTGGATCTAATCAGACTGAACGGACCTGCCTGACTGCTCTGATTCTGACTGTTCACACGGACACACCTGAGCAGGTGAGGGGGCGGGGCTCTATTGTTCCTCTGTTTCTTGTTACTGAAGCAGAATGTCGATACGCTTTATCTGACACACCCACCAGGTAAACACACCTGTGCACCTGTGTGTGTGCAGGTCACAGGTAGAGGAGGGGGCATCATGTTTCTACTATGGTGCCTTCAGGGTCTGACTGGGAAAATCCACAACTCTCAGCAGGGTCATTTGTCCTCCAGAGGGTTCAAGGGTTCCTGAGGCGCTTGAAGAGATTCAAGGAGTGCTTGAAAAGGTTATGTAAGAGTTTAAGGAGGTTTCAAGGATTCTGAAGGGATTCTCCAGGAGGACTTACTGCAGTTCCAGGGTGCTTGAAGAGGTTTTGAGAGGAGCTTTATGGTTCCTGAAGGAGGTAAACAGTAGGGGTTCCAGGAGAGCTTAGGAGGTCGAGAAAGATGTTAAAGGAGGTTGTTCAAGTGATTGTGGAGGTGTCAGGGTTCACCACATGGGATAACGGGGTGACTGAAGAGGTTCCAGGAGTGTTTGAAACAGTTCCAGGGTTCATCAGGAGGTTCTGTCTGGATCATTCCATCGAGCACAGCGGCATGATGTTCTCACTGTGGACCAGCCGCTGGAGCTGATCACGGCCTCTCGAGTCACAGCTTCTCAGTCCACCACACTGAGCTTCCAGGGACGTTCAAGGACAATCCAGGTGCTTGAAGATGGTGATCAGTAACACAGTAGAATTCAGGACTCCTGACGTGGTCACATGGTCGAGCAGACAGACAAGTATATGATGAATAAAATCCTACAGAGCCTGAACACAGCGCCTGCTCTGGTCTGTATTGTTGTCATGGTAACAGCCAGCAGCTTCCTGTCTGAGCAGCTGAACTGATGAAACACCTGAACAGATGGACAGACGGAGAGACGGACGCAGAGCCAAGACCACCAAGTTACAGAGGAGACAGTGAGAGCCGACCATCTCTACGCCTGGAGACAGACAGACAGACAGACAGACCAGCTTCCTGAACCTGGAGACACCTGAGGAGTCACAGGAGACAGGAAGTCAGGTGACATCACTTCCTGCTGACCAACAAACATTGTAGCTGTGTCTCAATTCAGGGGCTGCGTCCTTCGAAAGCCGCGTCCACCGTTGTTAAATGGGACGGTCTCGCCTTCGGAGCATTTCCTGGTTGCGTCACCAGATGTTCCCGCCCCTCACCCTTACGTCACGATTTCTGCCGCCCAGGCCCGTGAAAGTGACGATCTACACCACTTGATGTCGCCATTTTCTTTCTTTCTTTCTTCTTTTTCGGGCGCGCAAAGGATCTTGGGATATGGGAGGCCGCGAAGGATAGTAGCGGTGCGTCCTCCAAAAAGAGGGAAGAGAAGGCTGCATTTGAAGGAGCCTTCCAATTGGGACGGCCTTCGCGCGGCGTTGTGACGTAATTGGCCTTCAAATGCTCCTTCGAAGGCTGCAGCCCCTGAACTGAGACACAGCCTGAGACTATAAACGCACCACAGAGACCCCTTCACTGACCGTCTGGAAGAACGAACACTAGAAACCACGAACACCAACGATGTCAACTCAACTTCCTCTTTCTACTGGAACAGGAAACACACACACACACACACACACACAAATACACATACAGTGAAACCTGAGTACGTGTGTGTGTGTGTTTAAGTATTAAACGTACCTGTCCTCATCTGTGTTCCCAGCGGGGGAGCTCATGATGTCACTGTGATGTCACAGTGTGTTCTGACCAGCATGTGTGAGCGTCTGGACGAGTGTGAGGACCGTCCTCTCTCTCTCTCTCTCTCTGAGGGAGTTCCTACTCTGACTCAATGTGACTCGCCCTCTCTCTCACCCTCTCTCTCTCTCTCTGCCCGACAGGTTCGGCTGCATTTCACAGCAGAGCTGTCGTCTGATTGGTCGATGCTCACCTGGTCTGTGCCGACAGGTGAGGCGGCAGGTCAGCTTCACTCCGACTTCATTAAAATGAACCAATCAGCTGCTGAGGCTGTTTGAGGCAGGAGGAACTCTCGGGTGTCCTCGGGGTCCTGCTGCCCACCTGCCGACCGTCAGGAGTTCATTTTGTTTTATTAAAAAGTTCACGACAGATTAAATATAAACAAAGACAAAATAAAAAGGTTTCATTCTCGATAAACTCATGAAAGGAACAAAAATCTTCATGTCACTTCAAATCCAACTTTTTATTGAAGTTTTGAGGATTTATTCTGATCTGAGAGTTAAAAACGATCTCAGCGTCTCACTTTGACTCAAAAACATCACTTCCATTCTCAAGATTCCACAAAAAAAAATTTGCTAATCGACTCCAAACTGAAAATTAAAAGTTAAAAATTTCACTTGATCTTGCTTTAAATTCCAAAACTGATGTTTTATGATCTCATAAAGACTTCAAGTCAAAACACGTCACACGTCAAAACTTTTATAAATTCAAACTGCACAGAAAATTCTCATAATCTGGATTTAAACTAATTAACTGAGCAGCATGTCAGAGTGACGATGTAAAGTCAGAATTCTGGAGAATTTAAAGTAAATAATGTCGCAAGATTTAAAATTGGACTTATCAAAATGTTTCAATTTCTGTTGAATATCTCAAAACTTTTTATTAAAATTCAGATTTTTGCCTTCAGGTCTGATGTGATGAAAACAAACAGAAATCCTTTAACGACCTCTGAGCTTCAACTTCACATTTAATCTGAGAACAAAGAAACAAAGTTTGATCGTCTGTTTTACTCACTGACAGACTGAACAGTGAACGCAGTATCAACTTCACAACCTTATTTATTTAAATTTTAGTATCTTTACATTCAGTGAAAATGTATCTTGTTGTTAAATTTGACTGTTTTCTTAACGATTCAATCATTAATTAGATGACAATAACTCAGTTATTCATGCAGATCACCAGCAGGTGGCAGTAATGAGGCTGCAGGTCGTAAAGCTGACAAATGTTCTGTTTGATGAGGTAGTAAATGGCTGTGTCCAAATTCAGGGGCTGCAGCCTTCAAGGACGCGGCCTTTGCGGCCCACGAGGGCCTGGTCCTTCGGAGAGACCTTGAAGGCCTCGTCCACCGCTGTTAAATGGGTCGGTCCAGCCTTCGGAGTGTTTCCTGGTTGCGTCACCAGGTGTTCATGCATTAAAGTCTGTTTTGGTTCAAATCTATCAAACGTGTACATTTATTTATGTGTGAACAATGAGTCAAATCTAAACTGAATTATCAACATTACAAAATAAACATTAACCCATTGGTGAATAACAACTATATTTACCACAGCATCACCAGCGTCACATGTTTTAACTGAAAGTTGAAATTTGGAGGTTTTATAGTCTCTTGAAGTTTAACATATCTGGCGTTGGATGTTCAAATGACTAAAAACCGAGTATGAACCCATTACTTAAATTTGAATGTCATGTCTGCGCCACTTGATGTCGCCATTTTCTCTTGCTTCCTCTTCTGTTTCGGGACTGAGCAGCGATGCGCAAAGGATCTTGGGATATGTGAGGCCGCGAAGGACAGTAGCGGTGCGTCCTCCTAAACGAGGGAAGTGCAGGCTGCATTTGAAGGAGCCTTCGTATTGGGACGGCCTTCGCACGGCGTTGTGACGTAATTGGCATTCGAAGGCTGCAGCCCCTGAATTTGGACACAGCCAATGAGTGAGCCGTGTTTGGGGTCAAAGGTCAGCAGGAAGTGAAGGCTGAGAGCTGCTGCTGATGACACGAGGAAAAAACCTCGTCTGTTCCTCAGGTGACTTCCTGTCTGTTTCACAATTAAATCCCTTCAGTTGGTTTAAAAACACTTATTGTGAAACAAACAGGAAGTGTTGATGTTGATGACATGTCCGGTGTCCATATGTGTGTCTGTCTGTCTTCTGTCTGTCTGTCTTCTCTCTGTCTTCTCTCTGTCTCTCTCTCTGTCTGTCTGTGTCTCTGTCTGTCTTTTCTCTGTCTTTCTGTCTGTCTGTCTGTCTGTCTCTCTGTCTGTCGTCTGTCTGTCTGTCTGTCTGTCTGTCTCTCTCTGTCTGTCTGTCTCTCTGTCTGTCTGTCTGTCTGTCTCTCTCTCTCTCTCTGTCTGCCTGTCTCTCTGTCTGTCTGTCTGTCTCTCTCTGTCTGTCTGTCTGTCTCTCTCTGTCTGTCTGTCTGTCTGTCTCTCTGTCTGTCGTCTGTCTGTCTTCTCTCTGTCTGTCTGTCTGTCTGTCTGACCTGTCAGTCACAATCAGACTCTTCTTCTTCTTCTAATATCAGTTTGGTTCCGCCTCCATCAGATGTTTCAACATGTTCACTGACTGACGATGACATCACTGATAAACTCATCACATCTTTAAAAACAACATTTAAATCAATTATTAATCTGTGAAGACACGAACAAACCGATCTGACATCCAATCAGCTTTATTTAAACACTGAACACAGTTTTGATTGTCTCACTGTGGTGACATCACAGCAGTCTGGTGACATCACAGCAGTCTGAGGTGACATCACAGCACTCTGGTGACATCACAGCAGTCTGTGGTGACATCACAGCAGTCTGGTGACATCACAGCAGTCTGAGGTGACATCACAGCAGTCTGGTGACATCACAGCAGTCTGAGGTGACATCACAGCAGTCTGGTGACATCACAGCAGTCTGTGGTGACATCACAGCAGTCTGAGGTGACATCACAGCAGTCTGTGGTGACATCACAGCAGTCTGAGGTGACATCACAGCAGTCTGAGGTGACATCACAGCAGTCTGAGGTGACATCACAGCAGTCTGGTGACATCACAGCAGTCTGTGGTGACATCACAGCAGTCTGGTGACACAGCAGTCTGGTGACATCACAGCAGTCTGTGGTGATGTCACAGTAGTCTGGTGACATCACAGCAGTCTGTGGTGACATCACAGCAGTCTGTGGTGACATCACAGCAGTCTGTGGTGACATCACAGTAGTCTGGTGACATCACAGCAGTCTGGTGACATCACAGCAGTCTGTGGTGACATCACAGCAGTCTGGTGACATCACAGCAGTCAGTGGTGACATCACAGGTTGTGGTGTGTCAGAGCGGAAACAGTATTTTATTTTGGCGGGCTGGGCTGCAGCTGTTTGGAAACAGTCCTCTCTGTCTGTGGTACCTTCATCGTCCTCATCCTCACGTGTCTGACAGACGGAGGGAGGGACGTCCTGATGACTGACAGCTCAGAGGTCAGAGGTCAGTCTCCTCCTCTGTCGGCCATCTTGTTGAACTTGTCCTCCAGGTCCTGAGCGCTGATGTGCGGCAGGCCGTCGTCCAGAGGACAGCCGTCCACCAGACTGTTCATCGGGGTCGGAGGGACCTGAGACTCCTCCTCCTCCTCCACGTCTCCAAGGCGACCGTCTCCCACGCAACCGTCTGCATCACGCTCCTTCAGGCAGTCCTTAATGATGGGGAGGAGCTTCTTACGAGACGCCAAAGAGTTTCCTGAAAGAGACGAAGGTGAAACGTGTCAGCTGACGACTCTTTATTCTAACTCTGCCGCTGCTGCACATCCTGGTTGTTTGTTTGTTTGTTTGTCTGTCTCTGTTTTTTATGTTTTTATCTGTAAACAATCTCTCTGTGCTCCTATTGGTCAACAATGCTGACGTCACAGACTTTGTTAAACTCTTCTCGTCCTCCTGTCGGGACATCAGGATGTCATCATGATCTGTGATGTGTTCAATGACCCTGATGTTTACCTGACGTTTCCTCTGATGTCATCACACAGGTAAGTCTCACCTGGTGAGCTTCAGAGCAGGCGGAGCTTACCTTGCTGATAGGCACTGATGTGAGGATGGGGGCTGCTGATTGGACAGAGGTTGAGGGCGGGGTTACATGCCTGTTCCAGGTAGAGGCTCACCTGAGGAGGGAGGACACCTGAGTTTTTATGGCAACTAAAACTGTGACTGAGAACCTGATCATGAAGTATCAGTACTACACAGAGTACTCGCAGTACTTGGTTTGTGTGTATCTGCAGTGTGTACCTCCTCCCTGCAGGTGGTGCTGTGGCTGAACACAGCGAGCTCTCTGATTGGCTCTTTGCTCTCAGTGAAGGAGATGGTCATCAGCAGCAGCAGGTCGAATCCAAACTTCAGACTGAAGGCTGAGAGCTCCGCCTCCAACTCCGCCCTCTGCAGGAAGTCCTATCACACACAGACACACACACAGAGACACAGACACAGACACACACAGACACAGACACACACATAGACACACACAGACACAGACACACACATAGACACACACAGACACAGACACACACAGACACAGACACACACAGACACAGACACACACAGAGACACAGACACAGACACACACACAGACACACACACACACACACACACAGACACACACATAGACACACACAGACACAGACACACACAGACACAGACACACACATAGACACAGACACACACATAGACACAGACACACACACACAGACACACACAGACACACACACAGAGACACAGACACAGACACACACAGACACACACACACAGACACACACACACACATAGACACAGACACAGACACACACACACACATAGACACAGACACACACACACACACACACAGACACACACATAGACACACACAGACACAGACACACACACACACACACACACAGACACACACATAGACACAGACACACACACACACACACACACAGACACACACATAGACACACACAGACACAGACACACACAGACACACACACACACACACACACACACACACAGACACACACACAGAGACACAGACACAGACACACACAGACACACACACACAGACACACACACACACATAGACACAGACACAGACACACACACACACATAGACACAGACACACACACACACACACACAGACACACACATAGACACACACAGACACAGACACACACACACACAGACACAGACACACACACACACACACACACACACACACACACAGACACACACATAGACACACACAGACACAGACACACACACACACACACACACACACACACACACACACAGACAGTTAGTACAGTTGTGCCTGTCAGTCAGAGTTCTGAGCTCTCTGGCTCCACCTGCTGTCAGACTGATGCCACTGCAGCTGATTGGTCAAGAACCTCCAACAGCTCAGAGCAGGTAACTTTACTGTCACTGTAGTACTGTGTGTAGTACTCTGTGTAATACTGTGTGTAGTACTGTGTAATACTCTGTGTAGTACTGTGTGTAGTACTGTGTAGTACTGTGTGTAGTACTGTGTAGTACTGTGTGTAGTACTCTGTGTAATACTGTGTGTAGTACTGTGTAATACTCTGTAGTACTCTGTGTAGTACTCTGTGTAGTACTCTGTGTAGTACTGTGCATTACTCTGTGTAGTACTGTGTGTAGTACTGTGTAGTACTGTGTGTAGTACTGTGTAGTACTGTGTGTAGTACTGTGCATTACTCTGTGTAGTACTGTGTGTAGTACTGTGTAGTACTGTGCAGTACTCTGTGTAGTACTGTGTAGTACTGTGCAGTACTGTGTGTAGTACTGTGTAGTACTGTGCAGTACTCTGTGTAGTACTGTGTAGTACTGTGTAGTACTGTGTGTAGTACTGTGTAGTACTGTGTGTAGTACTGTGTAATACTCTGTAGTACTGTGTGTAGTACTGTGTAGTACTGTGTGTAGTACTGTGCAGTACTCTGTGTAGTACTGTGTGTAGTACTGTGTGTAGTACTCTGTGTAGTACTGTGCAGTACTCTGTGTAGTACTGTGTAGTACTGTGCAGTACTCTGTGTAGTACTGTGTAGTACTGTGCAGTACTCTGTGCAGTACTGTGTGTAGTACTGTGTGTTGTACTGTGTGTAGTACTGTGCAGTACTCTGTGTAGTACTGTGTGTAGTACTGTGTGTAGTACTGTGTGTAGTACTGTGCAGTACTCTGTGTAGTACTGTGTGTAGTACTGTGTGTAGTACTGTGTGTAGTACTGTGTGTAGTACTGTGCAGTACTCTGTGTAGTACTGTGTGTAGTACTGTGCAGTACTCTGTGTAGTACTGTGCAGTACTGTGCAGTACTCTGTGCAGTACTGACCTGCAGCTGGATGTAGAGGACGGACACGGCGATGATGAGACGTCCTGAGACGGACTTCATGTCCTTCAACAACATCTGTTCAGTGTTCAGACCTGAAGACACAAAATGTTCAGAATCCTGCATGAAGCTGAAATGACACGTTGTGACAGAGACTCTGGTCCATACGCTGCAGTAGTACTGCAGTAGTACTGCAGTAGTTCTGTGTGACTTACCTGAGACGTCAAACTTGGCGTGGTTCAGGTTCTGGAACAGAGCGCCTCTCGGTGGCAGAGCGGGGAAACGACTCTCCAACACCGTCACAAACTCAGCGTCTTTAGGGGTCACTTTACCTGCAGAGGGCGCCATGTTGACACAGTCCAGCACCACAGCCGCTACACAAGGTACACACATTACACACACAGTACACACACAGTACACACAGTACACACATTACACACACATTACACACATTACACACAGTACACACATTACACACACATTACACACACATTACACACAGTACACACATTACACACAGTACACACACGGTACACACATTACACACAGTACACACATTACACACACATTACACACAGTACACACATTACACACATTACACACACATTACACACACATTACACACAGTACACACATTACACACATTACACACACATTACACACACATTACACACACAGTACACACAGTACACACACAGTAAGTATAAACAGAAGAAACAGATGATAAAACAAAAGTTAGTAACAAGAAGCTAATAAACGGTCTGTGAGGACGTGTTCAGGTGTGTTCAGGTGTGTTCAGGTGTGTTCAGGTGACTTCAGATGACTTCAGGTGTGTTCAGGTGTGTTCAGGTGACTTCAGGTGTGTTCAGGTGTGTTCAGGTGACTTCAGGTGTGTTCAGGTGTGTTCAGGTGACTTCAGATGACTTCAGGTGTGTTCAGGTGTTTACCATAGAGTAGCTGGGCGACCTGCTGATCCAGGATTTCTGGGGCTTTCTGGATGATGCGTTCTGTTACCAAGGTAGCACAGGATCCCACCGTCTCCACGGTAACAGGACATGAAGGGGAGGATGCTCTCTCCAGCAGGTGATGGTCAATCACCTCCACCACCGCCCCCTCCAGGTTACGGTCTGAACTGCAGGACAGGTACAGGTGATAACACAGGTGTGACAGCTAATCTGATGAGACAGGTGCTTCTGTGGCTACCTGGATCATGGCCGTGTTGTCTGGCAGGTGTTTAGGACAATGTGGCCACCTGGGTTAGGGTTGACCCAAACACCTGTCGGGTGTTTGTTCCTACCTGGGCAGGACGTTGTGGTCAACAAGCGTCAGCCGCAGGCGTCCGGCCCGCTGCAGCGCTCGCAGGTCAAGCTGGTCTCTGAACAGCAGCAGGTCTGGAGACAAACCGATCTGTCGCAGCAGGAAGACGTTATCTGAGCGCAGCACCAGGTCTGACTGACGGATGTTGAGCAGAGGGACGGCGAGCATCTCACTCTGTACAGTCTGACAGAGAGACAGCCAATCAGACACCAGCTCTGTGGACAAACACCAGCACTGACAGGTCAGAGTCTCACCTTGGACAGAAAGTAGGCGTAGGTCAGAGCACAGACCATCGAGTCCACGTCGCAGGCTTCATTCCCCAGAACAACGTGGAACCCTGAACCGGCCTCACCTGAGTTCACCTGGAGGACAGGTGACCATTGACACTGAGCTGATTAATAAATAATAAACTGACACCAAAGACATCGTCATCTGAGTTAAAAGAAGCAAAGACATTTTAGACTGAAGACAATCAAATATTTGAGTTCACTTTAAAAAATACGTTTAAACAAAAGTCACAATTATTCTGTTCAATATGAAACATTTTCCTGAGAAGCTCCAGACGACCAACACGTCACCTGAACCTCCAGTTCTTCAGTTTGTTCCGTAACAATCAAACATCACAACTCACCAAATCTACAATCCGTTTCACTCTGATCCAAATTAAACTGTTCACCGTCCAAAAACCTTCATCACAGAACTAAAGACATAAAACACTGAAGTCAGAGCGATGACACCAATAATAAGTTTAGTTTAAAGCCTCAGAAACTCGTTTCTCCCGTCTCATCCTGAATACACAGGTTCACTGTGCGTCACTCTGCATGACACTTCATCATATTATATTATTTATATTAAAATACAATCTGAACTCTGACTGCTGAAAATTATTCTGTGTTTTGTCTGAAACTGATGTTATATGAACTTTCTGATTCGCCCAAAAATCAGAAATATTAATAAACATATTTTATACATGTAAGTTCAGTGAAATGGTTTTATTCTAATGTTTTTCCATTTTATGTTTATTTCAATCATAAAAAATATTTCATCAGAATCAGAAATATTTTTTTGATCCCTGAGGAGGAAAATATGTCATGTTACAGTAGAAATGTCAGTAAGTATTTAGAAATCATAACAAAAGTATCAAATACAGAATAGATAATAAGAGCATGTAGAATAAGAATATGTTCTATAATATACTGTAATATAATATAAAACTATTATTTGTAACAACTCCCTCTGTAGAAACAGAAATTTGAACATATTGATCATATTTAGAACTGAAGTGTAGAAAATATTCAGCAGTATTAAAATAGAAGTGACAATAATGTTACTTTTGTTGACCGGAAGTTTACTTCGAAAGGTGTGACTGACCGGAAGTCATACAGTTGAACTTCACATCGTCCATCTTCTATTAATAACTGAAATCACTGCTCTGTCTGAGCTAACAAGCTAACAAGCTAACGTCTGGAACCAACACACACATCCAGCTGTGTGTGTGTGTGTGTGTGTGTGTGTGTGTGTGTGTGTGTGTGTGTGTGTGTGTGTGCGTGTTACCTGCACGGCTCGGCGGCAGCTCGACAGAAACTCCTCCATCGTTCGTTAGCTGTTAGCCGTTAGCCGCTAACTCCTCCGCTCTGACCGCTAGCTAACCCGCTAACCGCTCCTCTGACCCGTTAACGGCTCCGGTAACCGTGCGGTTCACCGAGCAGCGGGCTGTCAGTCAGTCAGTCAGTCACACACACACACACACACACACTCACACACTCACACACTCACACTCACACACACACACTCACACACTCACACACTCACACTCACACACACACACACACCGTGAACAGCCGCATGACTGTGTCGGTAATGTGCTGGGTGAAAGGTCAGGACGCCTTCACGGTGCGTGAAAAAGCTCGTAAATAAGCACTGTCACTGCTCGTGACTTCAATCTGATCCACAGAGATTGAAACGACAGAAATAAACGTATTCCCTAAATATTAAACAACACACAGGTAAGAGAAAGGCTGATATTAGGGTAATATTTTGTATGATTATGTGATATCGTTACAAAAAGTGGGTTAGGGTTAGTTAGAGTACTGAACGCATTATTGACCAGTCTGCCGACTTCCACGTCAACATGTAGGTTACAGGCTGCAACTGTTCATTGGACCGCATGCTGCATTAAAAATGCCACAGCATGTGAAGGCAGCACGACCCTCTGGGGGGAATGGAACTCTGGGTAATGTAGTTGCCCACGTACCTTTCATCTGTGCGTTACCTCCAGCTTCAGAGTACATTCAGTTCGTTTCTTTCATTCATAAAACGGCTCATTGCAGGTTCACGGGGATGTTATGTAACTAAGTACATTTACTCAGGTTCTGTATGTCAGTACAGTTTTGAGGTACTTGTACTATACTTGAGTATTTCAATTTTCTGTTTCTTTATACTTCCTCTCTACATTTTGGAGGCAAATATTGTACTTTTTACTCCTCTGCATTTATTTGATTACTTTAGTTACTGATCCATATATTTACATATTATGTAATTACAGATTACATTCTGCATTAGAGCCAAAGTATCACATAAAAAATGTTAAATTAATTTATCAGATAAAAACAGTGATTGTGATAATCAGTCGACTCACAGTATACAGAATATACATACATGTAAATATATGGATCAGTTACTTTTACTGATACTATTTGCAGCACTGCATCCGACACTGGGCCACCAAGTAATGATTATTTTCAATATCAATCAATCTGCTGATTATATTTTCAGTTAATTAATTGTTTGGTTCATTAAATGTCCTGAAATAATGAAAAATCCTCAAACGTCTTGTTTTGTCATTTCTGTTAGAAAAATGGCGTATTGATCTCGTTTCATCGTCAATAATTTGAGGCTGATGAAACTCACTTGTTTGTGTCGCTCAGACGTGTTCTGAGACTGAATGTCAGTTTATTGTCGGTCCAGCTGGACGATCTGAGCTAAAAAACATCATGTTCATTCATACAGACGACTATAAAACACAAACAGACATTAAACACACCCTCTGATCCGAGCTGTGTTTGTAATTATACAGAAAATTATTTCACTGTTTTAACTGTTTAATCACATAGAAAGTTAATTTAATGTTTCTATTTCATTTTTATTCTTTCAATCAGAGAGTTAAAACCGCAGTGACGTTCAGTCACATTTTACATGTTGAGAAGATAAAAAGATTTATTTTATATTTTAAAGTTCCAGTGATGAAGAGAACAGTCATGTTTGTTCTGTCAGGGCTGTCATACTGCGGCGTCACCTGTAGGGGGTGCTGGCACAACGTTACCATGGTAACACTGATGTCAAACTGAGCTGCTGCTTTAAAGCTATCAGAGACGAGTGGAGTCACACGGGGACATTGACCTGACTGTAAACAGCGTTAGGGGGACGTCAGCAGGTCGGAGCTCCTCGCCCTGACCTTTGACCTCTGTCATCACTCTGACTTAAACATGTGGCGTTTATGGTGTAAATCAGCTTCCTGTTTCCTGTCAGCCGATGTGTTGTAAGCTCCGTGACCTCTGACCCCAGCTGCAGCAGCAGGTCGATGACCTCTGACCCCGCGGTCAACAGGTCTAGATCTTCTCAACGTAGTTTCCGGGGAACATCCCCTCTCTGCCCCGCAGCCGACCGAACCACCAACCAGACGGATCTGAAACAGACACACAACAAGAGCTGTGATTGGTCCGTTTGGTCGGGTATGTTTTTGAGTCAGTAAATTATCTGTTCAGTCAATTTATTGTAGTATCCATTCAGCAGGAGTATTAACAGTAGTATTAACAGTAGTAGTCGTACTAGTACTAGCAGTACCTTCAGTGAGTATCTCGATGACATCATCAGCGTTGAAGCTGAGCTCATCCGTGTCCTGGGCGTCGTAGGCGTACAGCGCTCTGCACTGTGGAGACCGGGGCTTTGGTCTGGGAGCTGGTTTTGGTCGACCCGCTCCAGGAACCGGCTTCACCTCCTTTGACCGCCGCCGCTGCAGCCTGCAGGCAACACACGGGATTACAGAACCCTTTAGTGAACCACATAACAATCTAGAGAACCAGGACCAGAACCAGACCCAGACAGCTGTGAGCCCGGAGATGGATGACAGCTTTAAAGTAGATGGCATCCCCTGTCTAATCGCCTGCTGGTCATACTATTGCCGTTACTGGTTAAACTGGTTCTATATACTGGGTTGTTGGCAGTCTCACCCTGCGGCGCCCTGCTCCGGGACGTCCATGAAGCCCATGTCGTAGTGCTCATGGGCCCGGTTGTCATGGCGCTGCTGGCTCTGAAGGCGGGGCAGACTGGGCTGCTCCATGCTGGACTGCTGCCTCAGCAGGGAGCTTCTGGAGGAGGGGCCTCCTCTGGGAGCTCCGCCCCCTCTGGAGCGAGGAGCTGGAGATAAAAGAAAGATGATAAACCAACAGTCTCTGACGTTCACGCTGTCACACCAGGAGGTTGTTTTGTTTCTGGTACCTGAATTATACTGGCTGGTGGGCGGAGCCTGGCTGCCCATGTAACGACTCTTGCGGTTGTCCCTCCTCGTCGGCCCTACAGATCAAACACACAGGAAGTGAGGGGGAGTTCACAGGAAGTGAGGGGGAGTTCACAGGAAGCGAGGGGGAGTTCCCATGAAGCGAGGGGGAGTTCCCAGGAAGTGAGGGGGAGTTCACAGGAAGCGAGGGGGAGTTCCCAGGAAGCGAGGGGGAGTTCATAGGAAGCGAGGGGGAGTTCCCAGGAAGCGAGGGGGAGTTCATAGGAAGCGAGGGGGAGTTCACAGGAAGCGAGGGGGAGTTCCCATGAAGCGAGGGGGAGTTCCCATGAAGCGAGGGGGAGTTCCCAGGAAGCGAGGGGGAGTTCACAGGAAGCGAGGGGGAGTTCCCAGGAAGCGAGGGGGAGTTCATAGGAAGCGAGGGGGAGTTCATAGGAAGCGAGGAGGAGTTCATAGGAAGCGAGGGGGAGTTCACAGGAAGCAAGGGGGAGTTCATAGGAAGCGAGGGGGAGTTCAAAGGAAGCGAGGGGGAGTTCATAGGAAGCAAGGGGGAGTTCATAGGAAGCAAAGGGGAGTTCCCAGGAAGTGAGGGGGAGTTCCCAGGAAGTGAGGGGGAGTTCATAGGAAGTGAGAGGGAGTTCCCAGTAAGCGAGGGGGAGTTCATTTGTGTTGTGTCCATTCAGAACTTACTGGAGTTCTTGGGTAGACCCGGTCCGATTAAGACCTGCAGGACCTTCCCGCTGGGCTTCAGGATGGCCTCGTCTCCCTGACCCCCTTGGAATTGGATCTGTCTAGACCCTGAGGAGCTGAACGGACCCCAGCCGCCCTTCTTCACCTTAAACTCCAGACTGGAGGACAGAGACAGACACCGCTGATGTAAATGCTGCAAGAATATCTGGAGAACTTAAACTGACTTTGTCAACAGTTAAATTAATTTAGAAACATCAGTGGAAACAATGACGTGGATGTATGATTTATATTTTAGTAAAGCAAAATAGTCCGATTACTGACAGGTTGTTGAATTTGAGCGGCAGCTTCTTCTGAGTTTTCTCCTGATAACGTTTGACCAGCAGACTGAGGAACTCAGTTTTAAAGATGCTCTGAAGGACACTGTCATACTCTTCCTCGTGAATGATGAAGATATCATCCTGCAGAGTGCTGACAGAGAGACAGACAGGGAGACAGGAAGTCAGACAGACAGAGACTCTAGTTCTGGTCCTGGCGCTGATTCTAAATCTAATTCTAGTTTCAGTTGTTGCTCTGGATCTTGTCTTTATTCTCGCCATGCAGCTGGATTCATGTCATGAATCCATCTCGTCAGGCTTCAAGCTCGGCTCTTGTGTTTGATGTACCTCAGGGAAACGGACTGGATCTTGTTGAGCTCAATCTTCCTCTTGAGAACCTCCTGGATCTGGCCTTTATCAGGACCCTGCTTCACCTTCTCGCGACCAATCAGGTATAAGAACTTGGAGGTCAGGATGAGGTCACGCTTCACAGTCTATGGAACAACAGAAACAATTCAGACAGGAAGTGACACATCAAGAAGTCATCAGTCTTTCTCTTGAACCCTCCCCTCAGTGTGCTGCTCTAAATGGGACAAAGCATTAATCTCATTTGCTGTGTGATCGTTTTAGTTTTTACCCTGAATCTTCGGTCAAATTTCACCACGACATCAGCGAAGTCGATCCTCTCTCTGCGGCCAACAAACTGTCTAATCTCTGGGTGGTTGTCCGTCCCAATGTAGTCGCCCACAAAGTTCCTGTTGATGCTGTTTCTGCGGCGTTCCTTCTTGTTCAGCAAGACGTCAGAGGCTGCAAACAGAAAATCACTTAGCAGAGAAGACACAAACACGAGCTGAAAGTGGTGCTTCATTAACCCACTTATTGATGATCTTACCTTCCTCCCTCATCTTGACGTACTTGCGGACAGCGATGTGTTTACGCCATGCCTTCTGGATGACCCGAGCGTAACCGTTATACTTCCTCTCCCTCATCTCCTCCAACAGGAAGAGCTGCAGAGAGGAAAAAACAGACATAAAGACATGATGCAGACAGACCCTGAGGTCTTCTGGGAACTACAATACCCAGAATGCCAGCGTGTCAGAAACAGAACTGGTGGGATGAATTCAGAAATTTGAATAAATTCTGTTTTAGATTTTGGATCAGTTCAGTAGTTGTCGTCTAAAATGACATCAATGAAATCACAGTTGTTGAACCAGTTGTGGGTTCTGTTTAGATTCATTCCACCAAAACTGAGAGAAAAAGCCTGAAACATTTCTACCTGAGGACTAGAACAGAACCCTGCAGTCATGTTACATGATCCAGAGGTTCTCCTGAGGTACCTCAGTATTCCTGAAGAGTTACTGTCAACAGGGAATTTTAATTTGAAAGTTTACAGATAAACCACTTCCTGACCGGTCCTTCCTGTGTGCGAGTGTCTCGTACCGACTCTGGAGCTTTGATGAAGATTTTGGTCTTGCCAAGCTGGAACTGGTCCTGGTCCATGTGGACGGAGTTGAGGAGGTGCAGGACTCCTTGGCGCTCCTCGCCCCTCCATCGAGGCCAGGTTTCTTTCGTCAGGATGGCGTACCTGCAGGAAACAAGTCTCTGTCAGCACGTATGAAGCAGCAACACAGATCACATCACGTTACTGTGTTTGACCCCTGACCTCTGCAGGAACTTGTTGAAGACCCGTCTAAAGGCGTATCCAGCCCGGCGGACTCTGATGTTCTCTCGCAGGCCCAGGTACTCCACCTGGTGTCTGACCCGGTTGTCCTCCCAGTCCCGGGGCCGTTTGGTCTCGTTGGGTTTGATGCAGCGGATGTAGTGAGGGGTGCACTTCATCAGAGTCTGGACTAGGCTGTTAGCTTGTTTCTGAAGGGAGGGAGGGAGCGGTGTTACCTGGTGTTACCTGGTGTTACCTGTTAAAGCAGACCACTGTGTTTGGGCTGAGAACCTGCAGGGTCTTGCTGTAAATCATTACAATTATTTTATTCGTCAAGGCTGAAATAAAGTCTGTTTATACCAAAACACAGTCAGAGATCAGATCTGTTTCAACTGGTCTCAGGTTATGAATGTCGTGTCATTGATCATGAAACAGGTGGTGCTGGTGTTTGGTGACGTAGCTGTGAGGCTGTTTGTTGACTGTTTAGTAAGCTAACTGCTAACATGCTATCTAGCTAGAAACATTGCTAGCATTAGCCAGCAAAAATAGCTCACCCGGCTAGCTGTCTTGCTACCAGATAGTTTAGTGAAGAGTTTGTCCTGAAGGTGGAGCTAGAGGAAAGATGATGTGGTCAGTCTCCACCTGTCTCTCTCACCTTGATCTTGCTGCTGGCAGTGCTCGGACGCCCTCTCTTCTCAGCCTCAAGGTTCTCAGGGAAAAGTGCTCTGATGAACGGACTGACCACAAACACACCACAAACAAAGGTCACTGTGAAGTCATCACAAACACACACACACACACACACACACACACACACACACAGTTCTTACAACTCGCTGCTCTGCATCAGCTCGATGATGTCATTAAACAACACGTCCCTGTTCCTCTCACAGAACCCGCTGACATCATACGACACCTGGACACACAGACAGACAGACAGACAGGTGAACAGGTCGTCAGGTGTATAAAGTTGTACAGGTGGTTACAGGTGTGAACAGGTGTGAACAGGTGTGTACAGGTGTGAACAGGTGGGTACAGGTGTGAACAGGTGTGTACAGGTGGGTACAGACAGGTGTGAACAGGTGTGTACAGGTGTGAACAGGTGTGTACAGGTGTGAACAGGTGTGTACAGGTGTGAACAGGTGGGTACAGGTGTGAACAGGTGTGAACAGGTGGGTACAGACAGGTGTGAACAGGTGTGTACAGGTGTGAACGGGTGTGAACAGGTGTGAACAGGTGGGTACAGGTGTGAACAGGTGGGTACAGACAGGTGTGAACAGGTGTGAACAGGTGTGTACAGGTGTGAACAGGTGTGAACAGGTGGGTACAGGTGTGAACAGGTGGGTACAGACAGGTGTGAACAGGTGTGAACAGGTGTGTACAGGTGTGAACAGGTGGGTACAGGTGTGAACAGGTGTGAACAGGTGGGTACAGACAGGTGTGAACAGGTGTGAACAGGTGTGTACAGGTGTGTACAGGTGTGAACAGGTGGGTACAGGTGTGAACAGGTGGGTACAGACAGGTGTGAACAGGTGTGAACAGGTGTGTACAGGTGTGAACAGGTGTGTACAGGTGTGTACAGGTGTGAACAGGTGTGTACAGGTGTGAACAGGTGTGAACAGGTGGGTACAGGTGTGAACAGGTGGGTACAGGTGTGTACAGGTGTGAACAGGTGTGTACAGGTGTGAACAGGTGGGTACAGGTGTGTACAGGTGTGAACAGGTGGGTACAGGTGTGAACAGGTGGGTACAGACAGGTGTGAACAGGTGTGAACAGGTGTGTACAGGTGTGTACAGGTGTGTACAGGTGTGAACAGGTGGGTACAGGTGTGAACAGGTGTGAACAGGTGGGTACAGGTGTGAACAGGTGTGAACAGGTGTACCTTCCCAGCGTAGTGGTGGATGATAAATCCTTTGTTCCAGCTGCTGAAGTGTTCGTGTGATCCGATCTGTCCCTGAAGTTTCTGCAGCAGCGTCTGATCGGCTCCTTCACCTTTAGCGTGCATCGTCGCACACACGTCGTCCAGGATGCTCATGAGCCCCGGAGGATTCTGGGAAAGGACCACAGACAGAGAGGATGTTTACAGACACACAGCGGTAATTCTGTTTGTTTTGTTGTTGTTGCTGTTTTTGATCTATTTTTTTTTTTTTTTAAACATATGTTTATTGACATTTTGATTAAGTTATACAGAGTGTACATAAACATACAACACGAACTTCAAACACCCCCCCACCAAGGATCTCATCCATGTAGGTCCACAAAAAAAAGAACAGGAAACCTAAATAAGCAAATGGAAAATAAGAAAAAATAAAGATACATAGAGCCATAAAATCAAACACACAGTGCAACGCCAATAAAACAAAACAACAACAAACAAAAAAACAAAACAAAACAAAAACAGATGCACAGACATCAGAGCAACAGCACAGACGATTACATAGTCGGCGTAGAGCAATAAGATTCAAGGGTCAAGGGCACACTGCAGATCCACGCTTTCAAGAAAATGTAAGAAAAGGCCCCAGATTTTATAGAATTCACAAAGTCTATGTTTAATACTGTAAGTCAGCTTCTCTAAAGCCAGACATGATGATAATTCCTTCAGCCAATGATTAATAGGGGGACATGATATATTTTTCCAATACAAGGCAATGAGATGTTTTGAATGGACAAGGCAGAGATTAATCAATTTAATTTCATGCAATTTTAAGGAGAGATTTTCAGGATAGAGGCCTAAAATACAGAATTTAGGGGAGATAGGAATGGGTTTGGAAATTATTTGGGAAATTATATGTATTACTTCCTTCCAAAATTTTTGCATCTTCTCACATTCCCAGATGCAATGGAAGAGGGTGCCTTTATGAGTTTGACATTTCACACGTGTCTGGAATAAATTTATTCAGCTTTACTGGGGTAATGTAGGTCCTCATTATCCAATTATATTGTATTAATTTAAATCTAGAGTTAATGGAGAGGCTCTGGGCCTTTGAGCATATTTGGCTCCACTCACTGTCCAGGACACATTCCTGTAAGTCCTCACTCCATCACCTCCTCTTTGAGTCAGATGACTCTTTACAATGAGTTGAGAATATATTTGAAGTGTAGAGATCTGGCCTTTACTTTGCTGACGCTGGGATGTAAACCGTTCTAATACTGTTAAAGGGGGACAGTTACATGAGTGATTTAACTTAGAGTGAATAAAGCTTATTTTTCCAAATGAACTTTGTAAGAGTTTTTTTCATATCTTGGAAGAAAGAAGGAGGAGGCGGGAGTGGGATTGATTGGAAGAGATAAAGAAATTTGAGAAGGACATTCATCTTGAAAGCACTTATACGTCCAATCACAAACAAGGGGAGTGAGATCCATCTGTTTAGAGATTCCTTGGCTTTTGAAATAATTGGATCGTAATTGGCAGAGATTAATGAGTTTAGATTGGGAGTAATAAAGATACCAAGATATCTGAATCCTTGAGGCGCATTCATAAATGGATGCCGGACCATAGGATG
Source organism: Pagrus major (assembly GCF_040436345.1). Lineage (NCBI taxonomy): Eukaryota > Metazoa > Chordata > Actinopteri > Spariformes > Sparidae > Pagrus > Pagrus major. The sequence goes on along the minus strand of NC_133219.1, from coordinate 42,097,076 downwards.
GAGTCTTTCCCGCTCATTGAGGAAGAGGACAGAGGACTTAGTTTTGTTAACTCTGTACCCAGAGAACTTCCCAAATCTATTGATCACCTCGGTAAGGTCTGAAAAAGACTGTGCCAAGTTTGTCAGGAAAAGTAATGTATCATCTGCGAACAAGGCTATGCGATGCTCTACATCTGCCATCTGAATTCCTTTAATAATAGGGTGATTTCTAATGGAGATGGCGAAGGGTTCTAGCACTAAAATAAAAAGCAGGGGGGACAAGGGACAACCCTGTCGGGTCCCACGATGAAGATTGAATGGTTTGGAGATAGAGTTATTGGTCATAATTTCTGCGCATGGTCCTGAGTATAAGAGTTTGATCCATTGCCTAAAGTGAACACCGAAACCAAAGCGGGAGAGTGACTACATTGGGACGGACAACCACCCAGAGATTAGACAGTTTGTCGGCCGCAGAGAGAGGATCGACTTCGCTGATGTCGTGGTGAAATTGCTCCTGACTCGCAGTTAGCACCTTGTGTGGCGGCCTCTGCCGTCAGAAAAGGGCCCTGTGATGAGCTGGCGACTCATCCAGGGATATACCCTGGCCTCCGCCCATATGAAAACTGGGATTGGCTCCAGTAACCCCCGCAACCCCCTGAAAGGGGGGGATAAAGCGGTAACATCCCCGCGACCCTGACGGATAAAGCGGTTAAGAAAATGAGATGAGATGAGAACGTTGGGTCCATATAAATTCACCATTGTAATATTTTCATTAAAGAGTGAACCTTGCACAATCAGATGTCTGGAAGTGTTTTTATAACCTGAAAAGGGAGAGACTTGTGAATTAATGTAATAACTCCCCTTGCATTATGTAGAGAACGAAGCAGAGTAAACTTGGCCTGGCCAACGCCTCTTTACTTTTAACAAGTCACTGGACATTAAATGAGATTCTTTTAAAAATATAACTGTTGATTTAAGATGTTTAAGCCTCGTCATAACCTGCTTTAATTTAGACAGTTTCCCTAAGCCTCTCACATTCCAAGTAGTTATCTTTATACTTGAGTCACCATCCATCATTTAACATCAGAGATACAGTGAGTACCGCGCTGAGTGTCGTCTAAACACAAACAGTTAAAAGGCATGTGAAATGTTTGAAGGGAGGACAATAAAAGGCCTGATAGCTCTGTGACATTAAACTGATTTCCAGTGATGGATGAGTAGATCCCTCCCCTGCTGTCATCTGGAACTTGACAGCATTCCCCGAAAACCCAACCATATGAAAACCCAACATAACGATGGTCTGATCCTACAGACAGGAGCAGAGTAACGATACTCAAACACATGTCCATCATCAGTCGCTCCGCTAAACGGCATAAAGAAAAAAAGATAGCGAATATTCAGTCTCAAAGAAAGAAAAGAAAACACTCAACCAAAAACATGCTTCCTCTAGCTGTCTTGTTATTTCCATAAAGACTTAAGAGTCCGATAAAAAAAGAAAAAAGAGATTCAAATGCTCCCGTCGTTATCCTCCCCTTCACTCAGGATCTATACCGGTGAC
>NC_133219.1:42018039-42090539 GCF_040436345.1 Pagrus major | reverse complement strand
ACTGTGTGTTCTGTGTAGTACTGTGTGTACTGTGTGTTCTGTGTAGTACTGTGTGTACTGTGTATACTGTGTGTTCGGTGTAGTACTGTGTTCTGTGTAGTACTGTGTGTACTGTGTGTACTGTGTAGTACTGTGTGTTCTATGTGTTCTGTGTAGTACTGCGTGTACTGTGTGTTTTGTGTAGTACTGCGTAGTACTGTGTGTTCTGTGTAATACTGTGTGTACTGTGTGTTTTGTGTAGTACTGTGTGTACTGTGTGTTCTGTGTAGTACTGTGTGTACTGTGTATACTGTGTGTTCGGTGTAGTACTGTGTGTTCTGTGTAGTACTGTGTGTACTGTGTGTACTGTGTAGTACTGTGTGTTCTGTGTGTTCTGTGTAGTACTGCATAGTACTGTGTGTACTGTGTGTTCTGTGTAGTACTGTGTGTACTGTGTGTACTGTGTGTTCTGTGTGTTCAGTAGTACTGTGTGTACTGTGTGTTCTGTGTAGTATTGTGTGTACTGTGTTTACTGTGTGTTCTGTGTTCGGTGTAGTACTGTGTGTTCGGTGTAGTACTGTGTGTATTGTGTGTTCTGTGTAGTACTGTGTGTACTGTGTGTACTGTGTGTTTTGTGTAGTACTGTGTATTCTGTGTAGTACTGTGTCTACTGTGTGTACTGTGTAGTACTGTGTCTACTGTGTAGTACTTTGTGTTCTATGTAGTACTGAGTGTGCTGTGTGTTTTGTGTAGTACTGTGTGTACTGTGTGTTCTGTGTAGTACTGTGTGTACTGTGTGTTCTGTGTAGTACTGTGTGTACTGTGTATACTGTGTGTTCAGTGTAGTACTGTGTGTACTGTGTGTTCTGTGTAGTACTGTGTGTACTGTGTGTACTGTGTGTTCTGTGTGTTCAGTGTAGTACTGTGTGTACTGTGTGTTCTGTGTAGTACTGTGTGTACTGTGTGTTCTGTGTGTTCAGTGTAGTACTGTGTGAACCGTGTGTTCTGTGTAGTACTGTGTAGTACTGTGTGTACTGTGTAGTACTGTGTGTACTGTGTGTTCTGTGTAGTACTGTGTGAACCGTGTGTTCTGTGTAGTACTGTGTAGTACTGTGTAGTACTGTGTGTACTGTGTGTTCTGTGTAGTACTGTGTGAACCGTGTGTTCTGTGTAGTACTGTGTGTACTGTGTAGTACTGTGTGTACTGTGTGTTCTGTGTAGTACTGTGTGTACTGTGTGTACTGTGTATTCAGTGTAGTACTGTGTGAACCGTGTGTTCTGTGTAGTACTGTGTGTACTGTGTGTACTGTGTGTTCAGTGTAGTACTGTGTGAACCGTGTGTTCTGTGTAGTACTGTGTAGTACTGTGTAGTACTGTGTGTACTGTGTAGTCTCTTACAGTCCTGGCTCTCGACCACAGCGTAGTTGTTCTCCTCTCTGAAGCTGATGTTTCCCAGGTGAAGAATTCCTGCAACCAGCTGAAGAACTGAATCCTGATCCTCCACAGACAGACCGACCACTGACATCGCCGCCTGACAGACAGACAGACAGACAGACAGTTTAACAGACAGGCCGACCACTGACATCGCCGCCTGACAGACAGACAGACAGACAGACAGTTTAACAGACAGACCGACCACTGACATCGCCGCCTGACAGACAGACAGACAGACAGTTTAACAGACAGACCGACCACTGACATCGCCGCCTGACAGACAGACAGACAGACAGTTTAACAGACAGACCGACCACTGACATCGCCGCCTGACAGACAGACAGACAGTTTAACAGACAGACCGAGCACTGACAGACAGACAGACAGACAGACAGACCACTGACATCGCCGCCTGACAGACAGACAGACAGACAGACAGTTTAACAGACAGACAGACAGACCACTGACATCGCCGCCTGACAGACAGACAGACAGTTTAACAGACAGACCGACCACTGACATCGCCGCCTGACAGACAGACAGACAGTTTAACAGACAGACAGACCACTGACATCGCCGCCTGACAGACAGACAGACAGACAGACAGTTTAACAGACAGACAGACAGACCACTGACATCGCCGCCTGACAGACAGACAGACAGACAGACAGGTACAGACAGACAGACAGACAGACAGGTACAGACCATGGTATCGGAGAACTCCTTCTTGTCGTTGACGTCCTCCACTGTGTAGGTTCCTGATTGGTTGAGGTAGTAGTAGTAGTCGGGGGTCGTGACCCCAAGGTTCTCCCTCTGCTCCCTACTGGCCCCCTCCAGCAGCTGAGGACAGAGGTCAAAGGTCACACAGAGTCCCAAGCCCCCCATGAACAGCTGCAGCCAAACGGTAATGACCTCATCACGTGATGCACTGAGGCCCAAACATCAGGTGACAGAAGCTCCTGTAACACCGTGGATAACGTTTGTGAGCAGCAGCAGTAGATATTGCAGTTCATATCACAGTACCTGGTAGTAAATATTGCAGTACCTGGTAGTCAATATTGCAGTACATATCGCAGTACCTGGTAGTAAATATTGCAGTACCTGGTAGTCAATATTGCAGTACATATCGCAGTACCTGGTTGCAGTACCTGGTAGTCAATATTGAAGTACATATCGCAGTACCTGGTAGCCAATATTGAAGTACATATCGCAGTACCTGGTAGTAAATATTGAAGTACATATCGCAGTACCTGGTAGTCAATATTGCAGTACATATCGCAGTACCTGGTAGCCAATATTGAAGTACATATCGCAGTACCTGGTAATCAATATTGAATTACATATCGCAGTACCTGGTAGTAAATATTGCAGTACATATCGCAGTGACTGTTAGTCAATATTGCAGTACATATCGCAGTATATATTGCAGTACCTAGGAATAAATATTGCAGCACATATTGCAGTACCTGTTAGTCAATATTGCAGTACATATCGCAGTACATATTGCAGTACCTGTTAGTCAATATTGCAGTACATATCGCAGTACATATTGCAGTACCTAGGAGTAAATATTGCAGCACATATTGCAGTACCTGTTAGTCAATATTGCAGTACATATCGCAGTACATATTGCAGTACCTAGGAGTAAATATTGCAGTACATATCGCAGTACCTGGTAGTAAATATTGCAGTACATATTGAGGTACCTGTTAGTCAATATTGAAGTACATATCGCAGTACCTGGTAGTAAATATTGAAGTACATATTGCAGTGACTGTTAGTCAATATTGCAGTACATATCGCAGTACCTGGTAGCCAATATTGCAGTACATATCGCAGTACCTGGTAGTAAATATTGCAGTACATATCGCAGTGACTGTTAGTCAATATTGCAGTACATATCGCAGTACATATTGCAGTACCTAGGAGTAAATATTGCAGCACATATTGCAGTACCTGTTAGTCAATATTGCAGTACATATCGCAGTACATATTGCAGTACCTGGTAGTAAATATTGCAGTACATATTGAGGTACCTGTTAGTCAATATTGAAGTACATATCGCAGTACCTGGTAGTAAATATTGAAGTACATATTGCAGTGACTGTTAGTCAATATTGCAGTACATATCGCAGTACCTGGTAGCCAATATTGCAGTACATATCGCAGTACCTGGTAGCAAATATTGAAGTACATATTGCAGTACCTGATAGTACATATCGCAGTACCTGGTAGTTAATATTGCAGCACCTGGTAGTAACTATTGCAGCACCTGGTAGTAAATATTGCAGTACCTGGTAGTAACTATTGCAGTACCTGGTAGTAAATATTGCAGCACCTGGTAGTAAATATTGCAGTACCTGGTAGTAACTATTGCAGTACCTGGTAGTAAATATTGCAGTACCTGGTAGTAGATGTGGAAGTTTCTCTCTCCAGGATTTTGGGAGACGACTCGACTTTTCTCCAACAGGAAGTTTGAGATCTTCCCTCCATCAGGAGCTCCTCCCTGACTGAACTGGATCTCAAAGTATTTACCCTGACAGGAGGAGCACAGTGTGTTTGTACATGTGTTAGTATATATTTTATATGTGTTGTGTATATTTTATATATTGTGTCAGTCTGAATATAGCTAAACTCACAAATCTGCTGGAGTTGTTGTTGCGGACGGTCTTGGCGTTACCGAAGGCCTCCAGCAGAGGGTTGGACTGCAGGATGATGTCTTTAACATGCTGCACACACACACACACACACACACACACACACACACACACACACACACACACACACACACACACACACACACACACATTAACACAAACTTCCAGTCCTGGAGACAGAACAACTGAGTGTGCGTCTCTCCGGTCAGAGACTCGTCTTCTGGCCACAGTTCACTGACTGAAACCATGGCAACAGTATGACCAGTAAACCTGCACCAATCCAAACCTTTCTTTAATACCAGTACTCTGAGCAGTACTCTGTGTAGTACTGTATGTGTAGTACTCTGAGCAGTACTCTGTGTAGTACTGTGCAGTACTGACCTGGACTTTGCCTCCTCCTCCGGACACTTTGGACACGTAGCTCATGATGTATTTGGCAGCGACAGTTTTTCCTGCTCCGCTCTCGCCGCTGACAGACAGGAAACAGGAAACATCATGAGACCGTCACCGTCAGCTGAGTCAATAAAGTTTTTACTTGTTGCTCCTGAATATTTAATGTAGGAGAGTTGAAGTCCCGCCCACCTGATGATGACACACTGGTTCTCGCTGTCAATCATCATGTTTCTGTACATGTTGTCAGCCAAAGCGTAGATGTGAGGAGGGTTCTCGTACTGAGCCTGGAGGAGGTCCGTATCAATAAAGTTATCGATTCAAAACATTATGAGTATGTGTGTGTGTGTGTGTGTGTGTGTGTGTGTGTGTGTGTGTGTGTGTGTGTGTGTGTGTGTGTGTGTCTCACCGCTCCCTGGTAGAGCTCCACCTCTCTGTCAGTGAAGTATGGAAGCTGTTTGAACGGATTCACAGAGATCAGAACTGAACCGATGTACGTCTGACAAGAAGAACCAGGTCAAGGACCAGAACCACAACCTGAACCACGAGAGCCAGGACCTGAATCAGGACCACCAGAATCAGGAGCTGAATCAGGACCACCAGAATCAGGACTGTGAGTCCCAGCAGCTCTTCATGAGTCCTTCAGTCTGAACAGGAAGTCCTCCTCAGCTCTCAGTGACTAGTTCTAATGATAACATGCAGGACTTTGACCTGTAATGGATTACCTGTACTCTGTGGTAATGTACTTGTAATGGAGTACTGGTTCTCTGTGGTGATGTACCTGTAATGGAGTACTTGTACTCTGTGGTGATGTACTTGTAATGGAGAACTTGTACTGTGTAAGGATACGAAGATGTAGTCGTCCATGTATCTCTTCTTCAGGTTGTCTGTGATGGCGTCCTCGTTGATCTTGGACAGCAGCACCATGTCGTCCACGCCGCTCACCTTCACATTCTGAGCCTGCCAATGGTAACGCTCCTTGCTACCCTGAGGGGGCGGGGCATACACACACAGAGTCAGGATTGGTTAACACCTCATTAACATGTTCATCACAATAGCAAACTGTCTGTAACCATAGCAACATGTCAGCCAATCACATGATCAGCTGTCTTTACTAATTTTCTCCAGAGACTCAGATTATTGATGAATATATATATATATATATATATATATATATATATATATATATATATATATATATATATATATATATATATATATATGTATATATATATATATATATATATATATATATACACACATATACATATATATCAATAATCAATGAGAGTCGATGAGAGAACATCAGAGTACTAACACACACACACACACACATACTCAGGATGTGTGTGTGTGTGCTGAGACTTTCTGATTGGTCGGATTGTGTCTCCACAGGTCGTCCTCTCTGATCTCCTGAATTCCCAGAATTCCTTCCGTCATGTGGGATCATGTTGGAGAGGCGACGCCTCAACATGTCGACACACAGCGCTGCAGAGTGTGTGTGTGTGTGTGTGTGTGTGTGTGTGTGTGTGTGTGTGTGTGTGAGTGAAGTGAGTTTACAGTGAAAGAAAATCACTCTGCAACAAGTCGTCAATAAATCAATCAATGTAAAATTGATGTATTGATTTATATTAGTGATATAATCAATAATATCTTCTGGTTTTAACTTTCAGATAAAAAACATTTTCTGAGATTTTATTACTCAAATAATTCATGAAGGAAATAATCAATATATTTATTGATAATGAAAGCAATCAATAGCTGCAGCTTTAACACAGTTTATACGACCTGCTGAGGGCCTCAGTACTGCAGTACTGCAGAGTACTCTGAGTACTGCAGTAGTACTCTGAGTACTGCAGTACTACTGCAGTACTCAGAGTGACTTCATGTGACATTAAAATCCAAAATTAGAGACACGAGAAGGTTTTTGTCCCTGCTGACTTCCTGTACTCGTCTGTCTCAATGTACAGGGGACATTATTAAACCCTGTTGGTTGACTCAAAGTTTCCCACAATGCATTGTGAAAAGGAGCGTACCACTGACATCACTAAGTAAACATGATATCCCATCATGCATTTTGCTGGAGGAAAAAAGACCAGAAGAGTTTAATGATCTGACTGACAGGCTCACTGTTCTGTGCAAGTTCTGATGGGTCATGTGAGTGTCCACACTTCCTGTTTGATTGTTTGTTTGTTTGTTTGTTTGTTTGTTTGTTTGTGTGTCTAAAGCTCATTTACATCCTGCAGAGACTACAGTGTTACCCTGGCAACAACAAGGCTGCATGTATTTTATTTTTGTAATTATAATATTGTTACATTTATTTAATTCTTATTTTATTTAGTTATTAACTTTTCTATTACAACAACAACAATAATTACAATAATTACAATAATAACAATAACAATAACAATAATAATAACAACAACAGTTTAACAGTTTTTCTTCTCTGTATTCGACTTGTTTGATGAAACTTCTTCACATTTCTGTTTGTTTAAAAACAAGTTTGTGTTCAGGAACCAGAACCCTGCAGGATCAGGATCAAAACCAGGACCAGGATCAATAGGAACTGGTTCAGAACCAGGACCAGATACAGGACAAAGACTATGATCAGGTTCAGGACCAGGACCAGAGTTTCTACAGTTTAAAGTAATCAGAGTAAACTCACCATGGCTGCTGGCTGCTGCGGCTCCTCCTGCTCTCACTTCCTGCTTCAGGTAAAAGTTGAGAAATCTTGAGTCAGTCTCAGGTGGATCCAGGATCCAGGTGCGCTCAGACTGAACCTGGATCAGGTGGGTCCAGATCAGGTGGTTCAGGTCAGAGAATCAGGCGGTTTCAGTCGTTCTCAACATTTTCTTCTCTCTGTGTTTTTCTGTCTGTTCCTTCCTTCAGTCTTCAGTCTCTCAAATGTCTGCAGGTGTGGGCAGGTAAAATCCCGCCTCCCCCTCCCTCTTCAGCCTGTGGAACTCTGGGTAATGTAGTCCTGACAGCTGACACAGACCAGCAGGGTCACAGTGAGGAGGATTATTTTACATTTTTATGGAAGTTATTTTGTTTTATTTATTAAACTCAGATTAAGATAGCAGCTCAATGTCTCTGGTGCAGCGCTGCTCTTTAACACTGACTCATCTGGTCCTGTCCACCCGGATCATGTGGATCCTTCCAGGGTCTCCATGAAGCCCGTGAGGCTCAGTCTTCTCTGCAGGGACTTCTTCCATGTTCTCAGAGGATCTGACGGTTTATTCTGTCGCTTCACTTCACGATTGAAAGTTAAACCTGTGAAACGTGACGGCGATCAGATATTAAATGTTTGTCAAACGGCTGCAGGAAGATTGTTCCTGCATGTTAAACTGTTAATATTTTTAATATTCTGACATTATTAATGTTCTTAATTGATTGATTGATTGATTATTGATAGCTGTCGTGTTTGTTTGTTTTTGTAAAAGATTAATTGAAACTCAGATTTGTTCCTTTGATTTGATTCAGTTTCAGAACTTTAAACATTTCTCTTTCAGATCAGCTGATCAATAATCAGAACATAACGTCACAACATGTCGATCATGTTGTTCTTGAACACCTCCTTCTGAGGAGCTCAGAGTGCATGATGGGAGTTTGAGTTTGACACTTCTTGTTTCCCTGCAGACCGTCAGTCTAAAGGTCAGATCCACGTCTGTCGAAGGGTTCTGGTTGATTATTAGGGCCCGAGCAGAACCCTGCGAGGCCCCGTTGTGTCTGTAGGCAGAGTTCTTTCTCTTATTATTCTTCCTGCCTCCGAGATCTCATATTTCACTGCCTGAACATGCCCCAAAACTCACCAAACTCGGAACATACGTCACATGTGGTGAAAAAATTGATAATTCAACGTGATTGGGGGTGGGGGTGGCCATGGGACTCCATAGCGCCTCCTAATGTCGTTCTGTCCACGCGAAAACATTCTCGTCATGAAATTCGCAGGACTCGTGGGTCTCATCGATTCAGCCAGGAAATGTTTTTGTGGGAATTTTTGCCACAACAGGAAGTCGGCCACCTTGAATGGTGTGCGGCGATTTTCATTTTTCGGACGCTGTTTTCGAGACTTTAGGATGAACGCAGACTCACCAAATTTGGCCTGTAGCTTCTAACCCATGAGTACGTTAATGCGATACCACAACTGCCCTCATGCGCAGCACGACTGCTCAGTAGCGCCCCCTAACGCCCCCCTTATGGCTTTTCCCATGTTGTTGTTTTTTCATTTCTATGCCTCGTACTTTATTTAACTTGTCCTACAGATTTCATGCCACAGACTTTACAGTCACTAAACATCATCTTCAGACCTTGATGATGACACCTTGTCAAAAGCTTTCGCCTCCGATATACCTGGTGGGCGTGGCAGTGCGGTCAATTTCGATGACCCCCTTATGGCTTTTCCCATTCTGTACAAACCCAATTTCTATGCCTCGTACTTTTACTAACTGGTCCACAGATTTCACACCACAGACTTCATATTCACTCAGGATCATCTTCAGACCTTGAAGATGATGTGTTGTCAACAGCTTTCACCTCCGTTACACCTGATGGGCGTGGTGGGGGGGGTGTTCAATTTTGATCCCTCGCCATAAGCAGGAAGTCCTTACAACTTCCAACATACAAGTTCCCATCTACACCAAATTGCTCACACATGTAGAGGGTTTAACCCTCAATCCTTCTACGCACCAATACTGCGTCATATCCATAGCGCCACCCACTGGACACAGGAAGTCACTGAAGATGTCACTGTTGTGTTTTGTGTGACACGTATCCCATTTAGGTAGGAACCTTTCCACAGGCAACGGGCGAGCACACATCTGGGCGCGCAGCCTCCGACGGCGCCACAGCCCGACGTATGTGGGGCGAGGGCCGTTCATCACTGCTTGCAGCTTTAATTGAATTAAAGTTAATAAAAAAGATGATTTGATCTTTATCTGTGAAACGATGATGAACTTTGGTCAGTTTCTTCTGCAGACAGAAAATTAAACTGACTGTTGAAGTTTCATCACACAGTTCCTCCAGTTATTTTTTTAGTCATGCTTTTATTTTACAGGATATTAAGTATAGCTTTAATTTGTTGACCAACAGGAAGTGAAATGGAAATAAAACACAGGAAATCAAACACCAGCATGTTCAGGTCTGTTTCCTGACAAACAACAACAACACAACAAAAACAAAAAACAAGACACAAACAAACACAAACAGTATTATAATTTAACATTAAAGCACAGAGACGTTTCTCATGTATCCAACTTAATGACTGTTCAATTAGAAAATTCATTCTTCTAGTTTGGTCGTTCTGCCCACGGCTCGGCTCGGCTCGGCTCGGCTCGGCTCTGTAATCTGCACCAGACAAACACAAAGTGCTGCGTTCTGTATCGAACACTCTGTTGAGGAACGTTATTGTTCCTTCCTGTCACTTGGCCTCAGTGCTGAAACACTTTATCACATGACATTTATTTTTATCTCATCAAGGTGAAACTGCTGCTCCGACACGACGTGACTTCAGCAGCAGGAACACTGAAAACCTGACAACTTGATGATGATGGATCTCTGATGTGATGAAGTCAGGCGGCTGCAGACTAACCTGGAGGATTCATTAGAAACACTGCAGATGATACACAGTAACACTTCTCCATTAAGCCCGATGACATAAAATCCGGGACGACCTGCAATGTTCTGCTCCTAAACTCAGATAGGTTATTGTGCTGCGCCCCGAACACCTTAGAGACTCATTAACCAATGACACAGCTCCTCTGGATGACATCACTCTGACCTCCAGCACCACAGTGAAGAATCTGGGAGTTTTCTTTGATCAGTATTTGTCCTTTAACTCCCACATAAAGCAAATGTCACAGTCTGCTTTCTTCTACCTTCAGACCTTTGCAAAAATCAGGAACATCCCGTCTCAGAGCAATGCAGAGAACCCGTCCACACTTTGGTTCCCTCCAGGCTGGATTATTGTAATGTCCTTTTATCAGGCTGCACTAATAATTCTGTAAAGACTCTCCAGCTGATCCAGAATGCTGCTGCACGTGTTCTGACAAGAACTCAGACAACATATTTCTCCCATATTAGCCTCTCTGCACTGACTTCCTGTGAAATCCAGAATTTAATTTAAAATCCTCCTCCTCACATACAGACACTGCACTCTCAGGGTGCTGGGTCACTTGTGGTTCCTAGAGTCTCCAAAAGTAGGATGAGGGGCAGAACCTTCATCCATCAGGCTCCTCTCCTGTAGAACCATGGTCCAGTGTGGGTTCAGGAGGCAGACGCCCTCTATGTTTAAGAGCACACTTTAAACTTCCCTTTGTGATAAAGCCTATAGTTAGCGCCTGCACAGGCTCATAGCTGTGCTGCCATCGGTTGCGACTGCCGGGGGACTTCCCATGACGCACTGAGCGCCTCTCTCTCTATCTGTACACATTCATGTCTCGAGTCTCAGTGCTCTCTCGTCTCGCAGGTTCCCGTGGATGGTGGTCCTGCTGATGCAGTCCTGCTTGACTTCTACCATCATCATCATCATCTTAATATTATTAATATTCATATCTCAATTAGTAAAGCTGTTCCCCCTCATGAGTTCAGCTCAGGACGAATGTGACAAAACAAAAGCTGAAAATATTTTAATCTGTTGAAGATTTTCTTCTGTTTCGGATGTTTACCTGTTTTACAGGAATAACCGAGTTTTAAAACGCCTCCTACAGTCTGAAGATTCAGTCTTAGTGTCACAGTCTCATCATCAGGCTGAAATCTGAACCTCCAGGAACAAATGTTAGTTTGATGGGACAGACATGAAGCTGTGACGAGGTGCTGCAGGTCGACACTGGTTTGTTTTAATGGGTCAAAGTGGACAAACTGGTTAACAGTCAGTTAAAACATGAAAAAACACCGGGATGGTCCTTTAAAGCATCATCAGCTTCAGTTTCTATGGCAACAGTCTCTGTTTCCTGCTTCCTACCTGTAAAAACTGCCCACCTGCTGAGTGTTCACATTTCAAACTAAAACTGGGCAGCTATCTAATTGGCTTAGAGTCCAGCTGAGGAGCCAATCAGGGAAATGTGCCCAAATATGGAAGAAGAAGAGGAAGAAGAAGAAGAAGAAGAAGAAGAAGAAGAAGAAGAAGAAGAAGAAGAAGAGAGCTGGAACCAAACAAGATGAACAGAAAACAGAATTCTTCCAATGAAAAGACGAGAAAACAAAAACATTCAACAAACGGAGAAGAAGAAGAAGAAGAAGAAGAAGAAGAAGAAGAAGAAGAAGACAGTGGAATTATAGAGTAAAAAAGAGGAAGAGGAGGACAGACAGAGAAAGGCTCATCGTCTCTGCTGTCGACTTATAAAAGCAGGAGGATCATCGTCCTCCTCAGTCTGTAGACAGTCTTTGTTCACTGCTGCTCACTCACACTCACACACACACACACACACACACACAGGTCACATGATGCCGTTGGTGAGGTACTGGAAGCCGTCGTACAGTTTGGTGGTCAGTGACCTCATGGATCCGTCCACCAGCTGGTCGACCAGCAGCTGCAGCTGCTCCTCCGTCAGGCTCATGTGGAAACGCTCCTTCAGCCCTCGCATGGTGCTGGACCCATGGAAACAGGGCAGCTGGGAGCCTGTAGGGGGCAGGACCGTCAGTACAGTGTGTGTGTGAGTGAGAGTGTGAGAGTGCGTGCGTGCGTGCATGCGTGTGTGTATGTGTGTGCGCGCTCACCCTGCTGCATGATCTCCACTATCTGCAGAACTCTGTCCATGTGTTTTCTGGCTGCGATCAGACCCTGAAGCATCAACATCTTATAGTAGTTAAACATGTCGCCGTCTGGACCGCCCATCACCTGACACACACACACACACACACACACACACACACAGATTACAGTATAATACATCAATAAATGTCACTCCTCATTTATCTACATGACCACTAGAACCCCCTCAGTGACCACTAGAACCCCCTCAGTGACCACTAGAACCCCCTCAGTGACCACTAGAACCCCCTCGGTGACCACTAGAACCCCCTTAGCGACCTAAAGGATATATTCTTTCACTGTGTGGGCCTCTGGAAGCCCATTTCTGCCTAACAGAACCTGTTAAAGGAACCTCAGGAACTCTTTGTGACCTCTCTGATCGTTTGACTGATGAAACCTGCTGCAGATGAAGAGATGAACTCACATCCACGAACTCCGTGGTGAGTTTGAAGGCAGACGTCTCGAAGCCGAGGTTCTTGGGAGAACTAGACAGGATGAAGCCGAAGTCTATGTGGATGATGTGACCTTCAGAGTCTAGGAGGATGTTCCCGTTGTGCCTGAGAGGTCAGAACAGAGGTTTAGAACATTCTGAAGGACAGCAGCGATGGTTTGACTGTGACCTGGTGGTCTCACCTGTCTTTGACCTGCAGCAGGTAACAGATGAGGCTGTACCCGGCGCAGCTCTGGACGAAGTTTCTCTGAGCAGACAGGAAAGCCTCGGTGGTCGTGGCGCCGTGTTCCTGCAGGAAGTAGTCGAGCAGAGACAGCTGGCTCTGTTTCTTCACCTGGTGGAGGGAGACAGCGTTCACCACCGGCTCGATCATCCCAGAGTCCGACGACAGCACCAGGATCTTATAGGGCTTGATCCAGAGGGGGACACGCTCCTGCTCCCAGATTGACTGACAGCAAAGGGTTCATACGTTAGACCGGACCCCATCAATACAGACAATCTCAGTGTGTTCTGATCACGTGATGGTGGTGATGTCACAGCGTTACCTTGAGCTGCTGCAGCACCTGGAAGGCGAGCAGCTCCTGTCTCAGGTCGTCTCCACATTTAACGATGACAGACAGCAGCCGCCAGTGAGGAAGGTGACCGTACGGAGATCCTTCTCTGATCCTCCTACAGGACACAGACGAGGCAGGAATATAGACTACAGTCAGAACCATAAACTGCAGTCAGAACCATAGCCTACAGTCAGAACTATAAACTACAGTCAGAACCAAAAACTACAGTCAGAACTATAAACTACAGTCAGAACCATAAACTGTAGTCAGAACCATAGCCTACAGTCAGAACTATAAACTACAGTCAGAACTATAAACTACATTCAGAACTATACACTACAGTCAGAACCATAGCCTACAGTCAGAACTATACACTACAGTCAGAACCATAAACTGTAGTCAGAACCATACCCTACAGTCAGAACCATAAACTACAGTCAGAACTATACACTACAGTCAGAACCATAGCCTACAGTCAGAACCATAAACTACAGTCAGAACTATACACTACAGTCAGAACCATACCCTACAGTCAGAACTATACACTACAGTCAGAACTATACACTACAGTCAGAACCATACCCTACAGTCAGAACTATACACTACAGTCAGAACCATAAGCTGTAGTCAGAACCATAGCCTACAGTCAGAACTATAAACTACAGTCAGAACTATACACTACAGTCAGAACCATAAATTATAGTCAGAACCATACCCTACAGTCAGAACTATAAACTACAGTCAGAACCATAAATTATAGTCAGAACTATACCCTACAGTCAGAACCATACACTACAGTCAGAACCATAAATTATAGTCAGAACTATACCCTACAGTCAGAACCATAAACTACAGTCAGAATCATACACTACAGTCGGAACCATAAACTACAGTCAGAACCATAAACTATAGTCAGAACCATAAACTACAGTCAGAACCATGCCCTACAGTCAGAACTATAAACTACAGTCAGAACTATACACTACAGTCAGAACCATACCCTACAGTCAGAACTATACACTACAGTCAGAACCATAAACTACAGTCAGAACTATAAACTACAGTCAGAACCATAAATTATAGTCAGAACCATACCCTACAGTCAGAACTATAAACTACAGTCAGAACCATAAATTATAGTCAGAACCATACCCTACAGTCAGAACCATACCCTACAGTCAGAACCATAAACTACAGTCCGAACTATACACTACAGTCAGAAACAAAACTACAGTCAGAACTATACACTACAGTCAGAACCATACACTACAGTCAGAACTATACACTACAGTCAGAACCATAAACTACAGTCAGAACTATACACTACAGTCAGAACCATACACTACAGTCAGAACCATAAACTACAGTCAGAACTATACACTACAGTCAGAACCATACACTACAGTCAGAACCATAAACTACAGTCAGAACTATACACTACAGTCAGAAACAAAACTGCAGTCAGAAACTACAGTGACTTCACCTACCGGACCTTCTCCTCCCAGGGCTCCTTCAGGGCCACAGCTGACGGGTCCTCAGGGTCCCGTTTGAAGGTGGTGGGGGCCTGAGCCAACTGCTCCGACAGACGGCGCCTGAAACATCACGTGTACTGTGTGTACTGTGTATACATGTACTGTGTGTACATGTACTGCATGTACTGTGTATACATGTACTGTGTGTACATGTACTGCATGTACTGTGTGTACATGTACTATATGTACTGTGTATACATGTACTGTGTGTACTGCGTGTACGTGTACTGTGTGTACATGTACTGTATGTACTGTGTGTACATGTACTGTGTGTACATGTACTGTATGTACATGTACTGTGTGTACATGTACTGTATGTACTGTGTGTACATGTACTGTGTGTACTGTGTGTACATGTACTGTGTGTACATGTACTGTATGTACATGTACATGTACTGTATGTACTGCGTGTACATGTACTGTGTGTACATGCACTGTATGTACTGTGTGTACATGCACTGTATGTACTGTGTGTACATGCACTGTATGTACTGTGTGTACATGCACTGTGTGTACTGTGTACATGTACTGGATGTACTGTGTGTACATGTACTGTATGTACATGTACATGTACTGTATGTACTGTGTGTACATGTACTGTGTGTACTGTTTGTACGTGTACTGTATGTACTGCTTGTACATGTACTGTGTGTACATGTACTGTGTGTACATGTACTGTATGTACTGTGTGTTACAGACCTGATGTCTCCGGCTGCGATGAACACTGGCTCTTTACTCTCCAGACTGGTGATGCTGTCCACTGAGAACTGACTGATGTTGTCACAGCTGTTGGTGTGGATCTCTGGCAGCTGCAGGGAGGGAGACAAGGACAGAAGGAGACGAGGAGAGAAGGAGACGAGGAGAGAAGGAGACGAGGACAGAAGGAGACGAGGAGACGAGGACAGAAGGAGACGAGGACAGAAGGAGACAAGGAGAGAAGGAGACGAGGACAGAAGGAGATGAGGAGAGAAGGAGACGAGGAGAGAAGGAGACGAGGAGAGTAGGAGACGAGGACAGAAGGAGACAAGGAGAGAAGGAGACGAGGACAGAAGGAGATGAGGAGAGAAGGAGACGAGGAGACGAGGACAGAAGGAGACGAGGAGAGAAGGAGACGAGGACAGAAGGAGACAAGGAGAGAAGGAGACGAGGACAGAAGGAGATGAGGAGAGAAGGAGACGAGGAGACGAGGACAGAAGGAGACGAGGAGAGAAGGAGACGAGGACAGGAGGAGACGAGGACAGAAGGAGACGAGGAGAGAAGGAGACGAGGACAGAAGGAGACAAGGACAGAAGGAGACGAGGACAGGAGGAGACAAGGACAGAAGGAGACGAGGAGAGAAGGAGACGAGGAGACGAGGACAGAAGGAGACGAGGAGAGAAGGAGACGAGGACAGGAGGAGACAAGGACAGAAGGAAACGAGGACAGAAGGAGACAAGGACAGAAGGAGACGAGGAGAGAAGGAGACGAGGAGACGAGGACAGAAGGAGACGAGGAGAGAAGGAGACGAGGACAGGAGGAGACAAGGACAGAAGGAAACGAGGACAGAAGGAGACAAGGACAGAAGGAGACGAGGAAATGAGGACAGGAGGAGAAAAGAACATTGTCTAAGTAGATTTAATGAACATCCTGTAATAATGCTCTGAGAACAGCTGTGATGACATCACATCCTCTGTGAGAACAGCTGTGATGACATCACATCCTGTGAGCGTCCTCTCACCTCCACCTGCAGCTCCCCGATGTCGTCCACTGACCAGGCCTCGTCATCGTTGTCGTAGTTGGGGACGGTGGAGAAGCTGCCGGCACGCTGCTCCGCAGTCATGCCACAGTCTGGCAGGTTCTCCACAGAACGAGTGCTCCTGATCCGGTTCTCTGGGATCCGGATCGGAACGCTCGATGTCTCAAAGTTCTCACACTCCAGAACTTCCACGTAGATCAGGTATGGAGCCTGAGGGGTCAGAGGTCAAAATGGGTCACATGACTGGCTGAGGTCATTGTCTCACAGCAGACTGTGACGTCATGAGAACATCTTCTTCTTCTTCTACATCAAATCATTTCTGAAACCTCATGAAATAAAACTAAATGGTTAATGTGTGTGTGTGTGTGTGTCTGTGTCTGTCTGTGTGTGAATGTGTGTGTAGCCCCATTCACACTGCTGTTTGCATGTGGGGATCCTGCGCCAATTCTCCGCATCCGCCTCTGTGTGAAAGTCTCAGATGCGGCAAGGGGTGAAATTTCACTGCGCCTCTGATACTACCTCCGGAGGTATCAGAGGTAGTGTCAGAGGTAGTGTCAGAGGTAGTGTCAGAGGTAGTATCAGAGGTAGTATCAGAGGTAGTGTCAGAGGTAGTGTCAGAGGTAGAGTCAGAGGTAGAGTCAGAGGTAGTGTCAGAGGTAGTGTCAGAGGTAGTGTCAGAGGTAGTGTCAGAGGCGTAGTATCAGAGGTAGTGTCAGAGGTAGAGTCAGAGGTAGTGTCAGAGGTAGTATCAGAGGTAGTATCAGAGGTAGTGTCAGAGGTAGAGTCAGAGGTAGTGTCAGACGTAGTATCAGAGGTAGTATCAGAGGTAGTGTCAGAGGTAGAGTCAGAGGTAGTGTCAGACGTAGTATCAGAGGTAGTATCAGAGGTAGTGTCAGAGGTAGTGTCAGAGGTAGTGTCAGAGGTAGTGTCAGAGGCGTAGTATCAGAGGTAGTGTCAGAGGTAGAGTCAGAGGTAGTGTCAGACGTAGTATCAGAGGTAGTATCAGAGGTAGTGTCAGAGGTAGAGTCAGAGGTAGTGTCAGACGTAGTATCAGAGGTAGTATCAGAGGTAGTGTCAGAGGTAGTGTCAGAGGTAGTGTCAGAGGTAGTGTCAGAGGCGTAGTATCAGAGGTAGTGTCAGACGTAGTATCAGAGGTAGTATCAGAGGTAGTATCAGAGGTAGTATCAGAGGTAGTATCAGAGGTAGTGTCAGAGGTAGTGTCAGAGGCGTAGTATTGGCGAACCGATCCAGTGTGAATGGATAAGCCGGCGGTGCGGAGCGAGGGCGTGTCGGTCTGATGGTGTTCACTGTCTGATAACTAAACAGGTCCATCACTCAAAAAAATATATAGAAATGTCCCACAAAGCAACGTTACAGGACCAAACAACAGTAACGTAGTAACTGGTCGTGTCTTTGGCAACTTATATGAGGAAAAAAATACTGCAGTTATACGTGGAGAAGTGTCTGTCCCCGGCAAAAAACTTTAACTAACCAACTGTTTGCAGACCTGCCAACCTTGAAGAAATTTTATGAGTACAAACCCAGCAAGTGACAGCAAGTGGGCGAAGAGGGATCGGTTATCCGGCCACCCTGGCTTGCTTGAGGCACTGAATTGAATTGAACGCGCAAAGCATTTGGCTAAGAGGGGCAGGTGGGCGAGGGTGTTAAAATGTAGCGCTCTCTTCCGGTCGGCTGCCGCATGGAGTAGACGCAACGTGCGAGAGCTCCTGCCTACTCTGCTTTTTTTCCCCCTCATTCACTCCTTTATTTTGCAAACTGGACAATTCATATTGTGCTATTAACTTTTCTTTAACCCACGTTTGCTTCGAAATGACTTCGCACTGCGGCAAGTCAGGGAAAAAAAGACGACCAAGCCACTAGCTTGACCATGGAGGCTATTTCTGAGCTACTTAACCAGCACAGGCAGGCACTAGCCGACGACTTTAAAACTTCTTTCAACCAGCTGGAAAACAAATTCGACCAGGTCCGCTCCACAGTTGACGAGCATGGCCAGCGCCTTTCTTCTCTCGAGCTCGGCGTGGAGGACGTGAGCCAGTGTGTCAGTGAGCTAGAAAATGTCTGCTCTAGCCTACGGGAAAGCAACACCAAGCTAACGGCTAAAGTCATCGACTTAGAGGGTCGCAGCAGAAGACAAAACATTCGCATCCTGGGCCTAGCAGAGTCTATTGAAGGTGAGCGACCTACAGCTTTTTTCTCCGATTTGCTGTGCGAGGTTTTTTGAAAGGAGACGCTCCCATCTCCGCCCAAGATTGACAGAGCCCAACAGCAAAACTGGCCCCCGGACAGAGACCGCGCCCCGTCATTCTCCGTCAGGTCAAGGATCTCCTGATCCATGAGGCCCGTCATAGAGGGAAGCTGGAGTACCGCAGCCAACAAGTTCGAGTTGTCGAAGACTACAGCCCCGAAGTTTTGAGCCAGCGAGCTGAGTACAGAGAAGTCATAGCGGATCTGCACGGCTCCGCATCACACTTCCCGACGGAGACAAGAAGTGGCTACGCTCGACCGATGAGGCGCGGAAATACATCGATGACCTTCCTTCTCCATCTCTTAACCGTAAACGACTGCTTGATGACTATGCCTGACTGTTTACAACCGCTAACATGCTATCCTTTACTCTGGCCACTGCCTTATACGATTTCGGCGATCAGACCACAGCTGGTATGGAGCAGCTTACTTACTACAGCTAACCATTAGTATCACACTCACCCTGGCTGTAGGTATGTGAGTATATCCCCCAGCTTTTAACTTAGTGAACTGCTACATGCGAGTGTGAGGAAAACCCGCCAGAGTCTATGCTAATCTTTTGAAGCAGCATATTTCTTTTTTATTTTGCTATATGACTTTAAAGTGTTAACGTTACATAAGAGATTTTAAAAGGAGTGTTTTTTTCTTATGTTTGTACTCCTAGAATAGAATAGTTCCCCCAATATATTTTTCTGAAATAAAGAAAACAAATAAGTAAATAATACCACTAAAGGTACACAAGTAAAAAGATAAGTAAATGAAATAATAATAATTACTATAATCAACATCACCAACAGCCAACAAATAACTAAGAAGGGTGGTCGAAGTAAGTAAATGTTGGTGGATATGAGAAATAAGGGGAGCGAGAAAAAGAGGTATAAATAAATAAAAATAAAAATAAAGTGAACATATGTTTCAGAAGGTCAGATGAATACAGCCACTATTTTAGTTACTACTGTATTAAACAAAAGTCTAAATGTCCAACCGGAACCGGGAGTGGGACCGTCTTTTGTCCACATGTCTGAAGTGGGACCAGGAGCAGAACAGATGTAATGCAGGAGTCGAACACATATCTAGCCAGAGTCACTTTGTGTTACGATAAACAGCTTCACGCAAGTTTAGACTGTCCATTTGTCACCGCTATTGGACAAAGTCATTGTAAATAGTAAGGAAGGTTGGCGGGGTTCTTAAAACGATAATTTCTATCCTACTCAGTAGCGAACAGATATCTCAAAAGTTATGTATGAGGCCTTTTTGTAGTCCGCATATTAACTTACGCGCATCCTCCCCTCCGTGTCACAGCAGTGCAGGAGGAGCAGCCAGGTGGGAGTCCTCCTCTTACGTCGGCTCCTGTTCTCTAAGTTGTCCACTTTATCTTTGAGGGACTGCACCTCCTTCTCCAGTCTCCCAATGTGCGTGGTGGCATCTTTAATGTTGTCCTCATTTGCTGATATGCGTCCCTCCATTTCTTCGACTTGTTCAGCTAGTGTTGACATCGCCGTTTCAATTTTAGAGAGTGAGGACTGGATGGAAGTTGTTTTAGCATCCATCTGTCTTGTTATCTTTTCCTTGCTTTGCTGCCATCACTGCATCAAGAGTAGGGCTTCCACCTTTAGGAGAGCCGGTCGCCATTTTGGTTGTGTGCAGGGGTCTGGCTGTTCGCTTAGACAGCGGTGTAATATCCTTAATACCCCTTAAGTTATACTGTGCTATGCGCCACTGCAAAGAGACAATTCTTTTCTAGGCTTTTAGTATCATGGTTTTGAAAAGTTTAACGGAAAATAAAAGCAACTGTTGCTTGCACGCTTGCATGTCCTCCCTCGCTGGCTGCAAACCGGAAGTCCTGTCACGCCTCATTTGGAGCCGCACCGCCGGCTTGCTGTGTGAATTACACACTGGTTCGTCTTTTACGCCAGAGCTGCTCGGTTCTGTGTGAACAACCAACGGCGGAGAATTGGCGAATTGCCGCTGCAGCGATAATGCAGCGTCTCTGTGTGAAAAGGGCTTGTGTGTCTGTGTGTGTCTGTGTGTCTGTGTGTGCGTTTGTTTGTGTCTGTGTGTCTGTGCGTGTCTGCTTGTCTGTGTGTCTGTGTGTTTGTGTCTGTGCGTGTGTGTTTGTGTCTGTGTGTTTGTGTCCGTGTGTGTCTGTGTGTGTGTGTGTGTGTGTGTGTGTGTGTGTGTCTGTGTGTGTGCGTGTGTGTGCTGTCACCTTGTCTTTGGAGTTTAACACCACAGCCTGTGTGTGTGGCACTCGGACCACGTGGTGGTCGAAGGCGGCGGTCGGCAGCCAGACTCGAGCCGGCAGTTTGTGGTTGAGCAGCGACAGCTCTGAGATCAGCCGCTGAGTCTTCTGCTCTTTAGTCGGCAGAGTCGCCAAACGCTTCCCGATGCCCATCAGAGACTTGATGAACTCCCTCTGAGGGGCCAGACGCACCGGCTGAAGGACAGACAGGGAGACAGACAGACAGGGAGACAGACAGACAGGACGTTATTAGAGGACTCAGTGTTTGTGGCTGACGTCTCTTCAGGACGACCTTCAGAGAGGAAACATGATGACAGATCACTTTGAGTCTTAATTGGTTCCCCCACAACATCAACAGCTGATTGGCTCCAACAGAAACAGAATGAGGAAGTGACGGTCGAGTCTACGGACGAGCAGCTTCTCGGTTTAAGCTGAACCGTCTGAGACTGAACCAGAACCAGGACCACAACCCACAGCCTCCAACACTTCATTTCCCACAATGCACCCTGCAGGGAGGACAGGAACTTACGGGACCAGTCTCAAACTCCAGACTGTCGGAGCTGGAGCTGCTGTCCTGAGGAAGTCAGAGGTCAACCATGTTACATTCAGGAACTGTAGTTTAAATGATTCACGACAGAAACATGTTGAATGTGACCGAAACATTTATGTTCCTGTTCTAATATTCCTCTGAAAGACACAAAGTTTGTCCCTCTCATGGAGCCGTAGTTACAGCCCGCTTCTCACAAACAGAACTTTTTATTATTGTGTTGCTGGTGTTGGTGGTGATAGTGGTGTTAGTGGTGTTAGTGGTGTTAGTGGTGTTAGTGGTGTTAGTGGTGTTAGTGGTGTTGCTGGTGATAGTGGTGTTAGTGGTGATGCTGGTGTTAGTGGTGATGCTGGTGTTAGTGGTGATGCTGGTGTTAGTGGTGTTGCTGGTGATAGTGGTGTTAGTGGTGATGCTGGTGTTAGTGGTGTTAGTGGTGATGCTGGTGTTAGTGGTGTTAGTGGTGTTAGTGGTGTTGCTGGTGATAGTGGTGTTAGTGGTGTTAGTGGTGATGCTGGTGTTAGTGGTGATGCTGGTGTTAGTGGTGTTGCTGGTGATAGTGGTGTTAGTGGTGTTAGTGGTGTTGCTGGTGATGCTGGTGTTAGTGGTGATGCTGGTGTTAGTGGTGTTGCTGGTGATGCTGGTGTTAGTGGTGTTGCTGGTGTTGCTGGTGTTACTGGTGTTACTGGTGTTAGTGGTGATGCTGGTGTTAGTGGTGTTAGTGGTGTTGCTGGTGATGCTGGTGTTAGTGGTGATGCTGGTGTTAGTGGTGTTGCTGGTGATGCTGGTGTTAGTGGTGTTGCTGGTGTTGCTGGTGTTGCTGGTGTTGCTGGTGTTACTGGTGTTACTGGTGTTAGTGGTGATGCTGGTGTTAGTGGTGTTAGTGGTGTTGCTGGTGATGCTGGTGTTAGTGGTGATGCTGGTGTTAGTGGTGTTGCTGGTGATGCTGGTGTTAGTGGTGATGTTGGTGTTGCTGGTGTTAGTGGTGTTGCTGGTGTTAGTGGTGTTGCTGGTGTTAGTGGTGATGCTGGTGTTAGTGGTGATGCTGGTGTTAGTGGTGATGCTGGTGTTAGTGGTGATGTTGGTGTTAGTGGTGTTGCTGGTGTTAGTGGTGTTGCTGGTGTTGCTGGTGTTGCTGGTGTTAGTGGTGATGCTGGTGTTGCTGATGTTGCTGGTGTTGGTGGTGTTGGTGGTGTTGTTGGTGTTGCTGGTGTTGCTGGTGTTAGTGGTGATGCTGGTGTTGGTGGTGTTGGTGGTGTTGGTGGTGTTAGTGGTGTTAGTGGTGTTGGTGGTGTTGCTGGTGTTGCTGGTGTTAGTGGTGATGCTGGTGTTAGTGGTGTTGCTGGTGTTGCTGGTGTTAGTGGTGTTGCTGGTGTTGCTGGTGTTAGTGGTGATGCTGGTGTTAGTGGTGTTGCTGGTGTTGCTGGTGTTAGTGGTGATGCTGGTGTTGGTGGTGTTGGTGGTGTTGGTGGTGTTGCTGGTGTTGCTGGTGTTGCTGGTGTTAGTGGTGTTAGTGGTGTTGCTGGTGTTGCTGGTGTTAGTGGTGATGCTGGTGTTGCTGGTGTTAGTGGTGTTGCTGGTGTTAGTGGTGATGTTGGTGTTAGTGGTGTTGCTGGTGTTGCTGGTGTTAGTGGTGATGCTGGTGTTAGTGGTGATGCTGGTGTTGCTGGTGTTGGTGGTGTTGGTGGTGTTGTTGGTGTTGCTGGTGTTGCTGGTGTTGCTGGTGTTAGTGGTGATGCTGGTGTTGGTGGTGTTGGTGGTGTTGGTGGTGTTAGTGGTGTTAGTGGTGATGCTGGTGTTGCTGGTGTTAGTGGTGTTGCTGGTGTTAGTGGTGTTGCTGGTGTTGCTGGTGTTAGTGGTGATGCTGGTGTTGCTGATGTTGCTGATGTTGCTGGTGTTGGTGGTGTTGGTGGTGTTGCTGGTGTTAGTGGTGATGCTGGTGTTAGTGGTGTTGCTGGTGTTGGTGGTGTTGCTGGTGTTAGTGGTGATGCTGGTGTTAGTGGTGTGGCTGGTGTGGCTGGTGTTGCTGGTGTTACCTCGTCCTGGCTGCTCTCCACCTTCGGGTTACTAGCCGTCCTCTTCAGGTTGCTGCTCAGACTGATGCTGACTGTAGCATCTGATTTGGAGCGCTGATGTGTGCGCTTGGAGGGCGACAGGCCGTGTTCTCCTCCAAGGGGCCCGGGGCCGGCGGCGGGGACCGCCACGGGACAGAAAGGCGTCAGAGTCAGAGGGTCCCTGCGAGCTCGAGGCCCTGCAGGTTTCAGTTCATCAGACAGGATGAGCTTCCTCAGTTTGGTTCCTCTGGAGTGCCGCTGGGTGGAGATGTGCATGTCTGAGGAGTACGCTCCCAGCAGCCAGGCACACGTCAGGCTGAAGGAGATACTCTGTCTGCAGCGGTGAACCTGCAAGACGACACACAGGGTTAACGCTGATGACTGCATATTTAATGAGGGTTGGTTGAGCCGATACAAAGCTGGACGATCATATGATGAGATGCTGCTAAGCCCCGCCCCCTGCCCACGGCACACCCACCACGTATGGCTTGATGGCGTCCCCTACGTCCTCGTCCATGTGGATGTACATGTTGAGCAGCTGCGGCAGGTAGAAGTCCACGTCCTCGTGGGGGAAGCTGAAGAGGCGGTTTCCGATGTACGCCTGGACGCCGGGCTCCTTGGACTTGTGCAGGTAGGAGATCGCCATGGAAACGTCAAACAGCTTGGACTCGAACAGGCGCAGCAGCCACGACTGTTTGGAGGGATTGTGTCTCTGTCGCCGCCGGGCACTCTTCACCGAGCCGGGGGCGGGGCCGTCGGGGTCGTCCTCCTCTCGGATCTTCAGTGGCTTCACCACAGAGTTCAGAGTGACAGAGGGGACCTGAGGCTCCGCCCCCTCCCCGTTCTGCACGCCGGTGACTTCACCGTCGTCCTGCTTCAGCTTCACCTTCTGCAGCACCTCCTGACAGGCCCGGTGGGCCACCGCAGCATCGATCACCAGGCTGAGCTCGCCCAGACCTTCACTGATGACGCCCAGAGGGGGAGTGACCGCTGGGGGGACGCCGCAGGAGGACGAAGGTGTGGAGGGGAGGGACAGCGAGGGGGAGGACGAGATGGACAGGGAGGGGGAGGGGCAGGGGCTGTTCTGATCAGAGGGGGCGGGGGAAACCTCCAGCTCTGTGTCCTCCATCATGAAGCTCCGCCCTCCTCTGCTGAAACAGAGGTCAGAGACAGAGGACAGAGAACAGACAGAGGACAGACAGAGGACAGAGGTCACAGGTCAGAGACAGAGGACAGACAGAGACAGGGGACAGAGACAGGGGACAGAGGTCAGAGACAGAGGACAGACAGAGGACACAGGTCAGAGACAGAGGACACAGGTCAGAGACAGAGGACAGAGAACAGACAGAGGACAGACAGAGGACAGAGGTCACAGGTCAGAGACAGAGGACAGACAGAGACAGGGGACAGAGACAGAGGACAGACAGAGGACACAGGTCAGAGACAGAGGTCAGAGACAGAGGACAGACAGAGGACACAGGTCAGAGACAGAGGTCAGAGACAGAGGACAGACAGAGGACACAGGTCAGAGACAGAGGTCAGAGACAGAGGACAGACAGAGACAGGGGACAGAGACAGAGGACAGACAGAGGACACAGGTCAGAGACAGAGGTCAGAGACAGAGGACAGACAGAGGACACAGGTCAGAGACAGAGGTCAGAGACAGAGGACAGACAGAGGACACAGGTCAGAGACAGAGGTCAGAGACAGAGGACAGACAGAGGACACAGGTCAGAGACAGAGGTCAGAGACAGAGGACAGACAGAGGACACAGGTCAGAGACAGAGGACAGACAGAGACAGGGGACAGAGGTCAGAGACAGAGGTCAGAGACAGAGGTCAGAGAGAGGAATTGAATTAAAATGTGATTGAATTTGACAACACGCCGTCTCTCAGAGATCAAATCACCACACACACACACACACACACACACACACACACAGCAGCTGTTACACAATGTGTGTGTGGTGTGAGTCAGTACAGTGTTTGTGTGTGTGTGTGTGTGTGTGTGTGTGTGTGTGTGTGTGTGTGTGTGTGTGTGTGTGTGTGTGTGTGGTGTGAGTCAGTACAGTCAGCCATGTTCTCTGTGCTGCGACACTACGACGTGATGACGTACTGTGTGTACAGCAGGTGACCGTGATCAGGCCCGGTTGAGCCGGAGCAATGTGAGTGCCGGCAAGCAGGAGGAAGTACTGAGCAACCGGGCCAAGTGTCAGTCAGCGCCTCAGTCAGCCGGGCTGTAATCTGTAATCTGTAATCCCTCTGAGCAGATTACAGATTACAGTCAGAGGGAGGAGGGAGTGAAGACAGGCTGCTGTTCACATTCACACAGTGATCCAACTATTGCACACACACACTCACTGTGCGCACACACACACACACACACTGTGCACACACACACACACTCACTGTGCACACACACACACACTCACTGTGCACACACACACACACACACTCACTGTGCACACACACACTCACTCACTGTGCACACACACACACACACACACACACACACACACACACACACACACACACTGTGCACACACACACTCACTCACTGTGCACACACACACTCACTCACTGTGCACACACACACACACACACACACACTCTCTTTATATTTTAAAGCTGTTTCTTCTCGAACACTTCGAGCTGCAGACGATGACACAAAATAAAGTTTATTATTCCTATTAATACTTTAATAACTTCATTCATCCTGATAACTGACTGATCGTTTAGTCGCCTCCATCTTCTCTGTGTCTGTCTGTGTGTCTGTCTGTCTGTCTGTGTCAGTCTGTCTGTGTCAGTTTGTCTGTCTGTGTCAGTCAGTCTGTCTGTGTCAGTCTGTCTGTGTTAGTCTGTCTGTCTGTGTTAGTTTGTCTGTCTGTGTCAGTCTGTCTGTCTGTCTGTGTCAGTCTGTCTGTCTGTGTCTCTCCGTCTCTCTGTCTGTCTGTCTGTCTGTCTGTGTCTCTCCGTCTCTCTCTGTCTGTCTGTCTGTCTGTGTCTCTCCGTCTCTCTCTGTCTGTCTGTCTGTCTGTGTCTCTCCGTCTGTCTCTCCGTCTCTCTCTGTCTGTCTGTGTCTCTCCGTCTCTCTCTGTCTGTCTGTGTCTCTCTGTCTCTCTCTGTCTGTCTGTGTCTCTCCGTCTCTCTCTGTCTGTCTCTCCGTCTCTCTCTCTGTCTGTCTGTGTCTCTCCGTCTCTCTCTGTCTGTCTCTCCGTCTCTCTCTGTGTCTGTCTCTCTGTGTCTGTCTCTCTGTGTCTGTCTCTCTCTGTCTGTCTCTGTATTCAAACTGATGTAAGAAGAAACTCTGAGTCACAATCTGAGCACGTGTGCACGTCAGTGTCTTCAGTGTTGTTCCAGCCTGACTCTAATAAAACTGTGGATGTGTCCTTTAAATGGACCCTCAGCTGATGACTGAGTGTCTCTGATGCTACAGTTTAACGTTCACACTGCGGTTGTTAAGTCCTCAGTCAGCTGATGTTAGCTTATGTTAGCACGAAGCTAACTCAGTCTGGACCGGACCGAGATGGAGAATAACGCCTCTGACTCTCACACCTGCTGTCAGCTTTGTATTAAAGGGAGCATGTGGCGGAGAAGCGGCCGTAGCGTTAGCATTAGCTCAGACAGTTTAAAGTTCACACTGTTAGCTTAGCATTCATGTAAACTTATGAGGCTGTGAGTTCAGACGCAGTTACCGTTAACCGACTCAATAAACATTAGCATCGTCCTGTAGCGGTCAGCTCACACATTAACCGGAACACTCTGAAGCTAACTGGCTACAAGCTAAATGAAACCCCCGTTAGCTCCGCGCTGTTAGCTCGAGTTTCGGTGTTTTAACAGAGACAGCCCGGCTGGTGAACGTTAACGTTAGCATAGCATTAGCATTAGCCGGCAGAGATCAGGCCAACTGTTGCCAACTCCTCTCAGCTGTTTGTAAAGCTGGATGCTAAGCTAACACCAGCCCCGTCACCGTCACATGTTGGTTCTTCAGGTGCAGTGACGTGTGTGTTCTCAGGTGAGTCGGTCTTACCTGGTGACCGTTTAGCGGCTCTGAAAAGATTTTTTATTCCCACTTTGTCTCCATTGATACTCTCTGACCGTCATGTCAACAACAGCGAACATCCACCAGGGGGCGCCCGCCCCCGCTCCTTCTTCTTCTGCTGTTTCCGGTCAGTTTCCGGTGTAATCCCGCCACCTGCTGGACTGTAAAGGAATCAGATTACTGTCAGGAACACTTTGTACTTTAGTTACTGCTGTTCTTTAGGACAGCTTAAATGTATTTCATTACTGATATCTATATATAATATATATATATACATATATACATATCTATGATATGTATATATGTATATATATATATACATATCTATGATATGTATATATATATATATATATATATACATATCTATGATATGTATATGTATATATATAGATATATACATATATATGTATATATATATATATATATATATACATATATACATATCTATGATATGTATATGTATATATATAGATATATACATATATATATATACATATATACATATCATAGATATGTATATATGTATATATATATATATATATATACATATATATGTATATATCTATATATATACATATATATGTATATATATATATATATATATATGTATATATATAGATATAGATATATATGTATAGGTCTCTGTCAGCATATATATGTATGTATATATGCTGACAGAGACATAAATATGTACATCATGTATATGTTGTTTATTAATAAATGACTGTCTTTTTTTCGAGGTACTTTTACTTTTGGAGACTTTGTAAAATGTGTCGCTGCAGTAAACTGTCGTACTTTTCCTGCCTCGATGTGACAGCTGGAGGAACTGAAAACATATTATTATGTTATTGATTCTTTTCTCGGTGTGTTTCAGACATTTGTTCTTTATGTTTCATGTTTCATTCTGATTTTACATACAAAACATTTGATCAGTTAAAATATAAGAAGCTTCACACCGATCACAACTTTGTGATCAATAATAATAATACAGATATATAAATAGGATCAATACAGGTCTTTTTCCTGCAGCGAGAGTGCTTTTACTTCTGATTCTACTGTTCAGGGAACATTATGAGTTTTACCTGTGATGAAGTATTTCTACTTTCACTGAAGTAAAGAATCAGATTACTTTATCAAACATGTTTTCCTCAATTGACGATTTGACTTCAGATCAGTTCAGATGTTTGATGATCATAATCAATAAGTTCTAACATATTAATGATTGTTCACCTTCAGTTATCAGTCGGACCTTCAGAGTTTATGGATCTGAGCTGAGATATTGTAAAATATCATTAATTTATTTCTGATATTTGTTTTGAGGTGTTTTTATTGATTAGTCTGCCTGACAGCCTGAGGATCAATACATATTCTGCTTTACTGTTCATCAATAAGATGCCGATGAGAAAATAAGAAATCTTAACTCGAGGTTCATTTAGTGGCGTTTTCATATGATCAGCTGACAAACGTCTCACTTTTGTTTTGTTTCATTCATTTCCTTCATGAACGAGACGTAAAGAAAACTACAACAATCAAATAAAATATGCTGCTTTGAAGTGGAAACTTTTCTTGGCATCAAACGACTGAAGCAACATTTCTGATGTGCAGGTGAGACGACACAGACGCAGAATCAAGGTGAACTTTATTGACACATGGTGAGTTGACAGTTTGACCAGCAGGAGGCGCTACAGAGGCCGACGGGTCACAGCAGGTCAGTCACAGGTGGGTCATGATGCACCTGAGCGTCAGGCTGACAGCTGATTGGTCCCTTCGTTACCTGAATCTCACTCACAGGAACGTTTATGTCACCTCACTTCACACAGCAGGTGGAATGTAACTAAGTACATTTACTCGAGTACTATACTGTACAACTTTCAGGTATTTACTCAAATATCTCCAGTTTCTGCTACTTCATACTTTTACTCCATTACATTCTCCAGTTACTCTGCAAGTTTAGATTCTTAATGCAAAATATGAATCAACAAATAGTTTATAAGAACATTATTATGTATTATATTATTATAATCATATTATTATTAGATTCAGCTGCTGAAAGCTTCAGTCGATAAAGAAATTAAAAGAGAAACATTAAAGAGATGAAAACATAAAAAAATTATTATAAAATACAGAATTTTATTTCTGGTTCTGTGAGAATATATATTGAATTATACTTTGTACTTTTACTACGTTTTGAATGCAGTATTAATAATAATCAATAATGTGTCAGTGAGTCACTAATAATCAATAATGTGTCAGTGAGTCATTAATAATCAATAGTGTGTCAGTGAGTCATTAATAATCAATAATGTGTCAGTGAGTCATTAATAATAATCAATAATGTGTCAGTGAGTCATTAATGATAATCAATAATGTGTCAGTGAGTCATTAATAATAACATTGTTGATAAGTTGAAACAGATGCTGGACCTGAAACTTTCTGGTTCTGTGTGTGATTGGACTCGGTCTCCTCAGTGTGGACTCGGATGTTCTCACAGCCAGATGTCGGACGTACAGTCTCCTCCAGGATATCGGACCTCGTGGGCCAGAGCCGGACCGTCGGGCTCTTTACCGAAGTCCACCAGGAAGTTTTCATTCACAGAGAGACCTCCACTGACCCGGTCCACATCGATCTGCATCATCACTGAGCCCTCCCTGCACACACAGACAGACAGGAGGACAGAGGGACAGGAGGACAGAGAGACAGGAGGACAGAGAGACAGACAGGAGGACAGACAGACAGGAGGACAGAGAGACAGACAGACAGAGGGACCAACAGACAGACAGGAGGACAGACAGACAGACAGGAGGACAGACAGACAGGAGGACAGAGAGACAGACAGGAGGACAGACAGACAGGAGGACAGAGAGACAGGAGGACAGAGGGACCAACAGACAGACAGGAGGACAGACAGACAGACCGACAGACAGACGGACAGGAGGACAGAGGGACAGGAGGACAGAGAGACAGACAGGAGGACAGACAGACAGGAGGACAGAGAGACAGGAGGACAGAGAGACAGACAGGAGGACAGACAGACAGACAGACAGACAGACAGACAGGAGGACAGAGAGACAGACAGACAGACAGGCGGACAGAGGGACAGGAGGACAGAGAGACAGGAGGACAGAGAGACAGACAGGAGGACAGAGAGACAGGAGGACAGACAGACAGACAGACAGACAGACAGGAGGACAGAGGGACAGGAGGACAGAGAGACAGACAGGAGGACAGAGAGACAGGAGGACAGAGAGACAGGAGGACAGAGGAAGAGACAGGAGGACAGAGAGACAGACAGACAGACAGGAGGACAGAGAGGAGGACAGAGAGACAGGAGGACAGAGAGACAGACAGACAGGAGGACAGAGAGACAGACAGGAGGGCAGAGGGACAGGAGGACAGACAGACAGGAGGACAGAGAGACAGACAGGAGGACAGAGAGACAGGAGGACAGACAGGAGGACAGAGGGACAGACAGACAGACAGGAGGACAGACAGACAGGAGGACAGAGAGACAGACAGGAGGACAGAGAGACAGGAGGACAGACAGGAGGACAGACAGACAGGAGGACAGGAGGACAGACAGACAGGAGGACAGTGAGACAGGAGGACAGAGAGACAGACAGATAGACAGACAGGAGGACAGAGAGACAGACAGGAGGGCAGAGGGACAGGAGGACAGACAGACAGGAGGACAGAGAGACAGACAGGAGGACAGAGAGACAGGAGGACAGACAGGAGGACAGAGGGACAGACAGACAGACAGGAGGACAGACAGACAGGAGGACAGAGAGACAGACAGGAGGACAGAGAGACAGGAGGACAGACAGGAGGACAGACAGACAGGAGGACAGAGGGACAGGAGGACAGACAGACAGGAGGACAGTGAGACAGGAGGACAGAGAGACAGACAGATAGACAGACAGGAGGACAGAGAGACAGGAGGACAGACAGGAGGACAGAGGAAGAGACAGACAGGAGGACAGAGAGACAGACAGATAGACAGACAGGAGGACAGAGAGACAGGAGGACAGACAGGAGGACAGAGAGACAGACAGGAGGACAGACAGACAGACAGGAGGAAAGAGAGACAGGAGGACAGAGGGACAGGAGGACAGAGGGACAGGAGGACAGAGAGACCAACAGACAGACAGGAGGACAGACAGACAGACCGACAGACAGGAGGACAGAGAGACAGACAGACAGACAGACAGACAGACAGACGGACAGGAGGACAGACAGACAGAGCACAGACAGGAGGACAGAGAGACAGGAGGACAGAGGAAGAGACAGACAGACAGGAGGACAGAGAGACAGAGAGACAGACAGACAGAGAGACAGACAGGAGGACAGAGAGACAGGAGGACAGAGGAAGAGACAGACAGACAGGAGGACAGAGAGACAGACAGACAGAGAGACAGACAGGAGGACAGACAGACGGACAGGAGGACAGAGAGACCAACAGACAGACAGGAGGACAGACAGACAGACCGACAGACAGGAGGACAGAGAGACAGGAGGACAGACAGACAGACAGACAGGAGGACAGAGAGACAGGAGGACAGACAGACAGGAGGACAGAGAGACAGACCGACAGACAGGAGGACAGAGAGACAGGAGGACAGAGAGACAGACAGACAGGAGGACAGAGAAAGAGACAGACAGGAGGACAGACAGACAGACAGGAGGACAGAAAGACAGACAGACTCAGATGACCTGTTTTGCTATTTGAAGTTTTGTCAGTGTACAAATTCCTGCTGACCTTATTAAAGACCTCATGTGAGTACTGCAGTAGTGTGTGTAATGTGTGTGCTGCAGTAGTGTGAGTGCTGCAGTAGTGTGAGTACTGCAGTAGTGAAAGTACTGCAGTAGTGTGTGTACTGCAGTAATGAGAGTACTGCAGTAGTGTGTGTACTGCAGTAGTGTGAGTACTGCAGTAGAGTGTGTAATGTGTGTACTGCAGTAGTGTGAGTGCTGCAGTAGTGAGAGTACTGCAGTAGTGAGAGTACTGCAGTAGTATGAGTACTGCAGTAGTGTGAGTACTGCAGTAGTGAGAGTACTGCAGTAGTGAGAGTACTGACCGGATCATGTCGGGGTAGAACTGTTTGTCCCAGCCGCTGTAGAGAGACGTCGTCACATAAAGTCTCCGACCGTCCAAACTCAGCTGTAACATCTGAGGACCACCAGGGACACGCTTCCCCTGAGAGAGCGACAGGTAGAGAGAGACAGACAGGTGAAGAAAGAGAGAGACAGATCAATAATAAATCAGATAGATAATAATAATAATCCTGTCTCACTGCCTCCAGTCTCACCTCCTCCTGTCTAACTGCCTCCTGTCTTTCTACCTCCTGTCTCACTGCCTCCTGCCTCACTGCCTGCCTCACTGCCTCCTGTCTCACCTCCTCCTGTCTTTCTACCACCTGTCTCACTGCCTCCTGTCTCACCTCCTCCTGTCTTTCTACCTCCTGTCTCACTGCCTACTGTCTCACTGTCTGTCTCACTGCCTCCTGTCCCTGGTACCTGGATGATGCGTGGGCGGGGCTGCGGCTGGTTCTCTGGGTCTTCCAGGACTCTGACTGGACCATCACTGATGATACTTCCTCCCAAGAACACCTGGAGGAGACAGACAGGTTAGCTGTCTCACTCTGAGCTCTCACCTGTTCATAGCATGAATGATGTCATAACATTCAGACCTGGCCGACCAATCGTGGGTTCCTCCTGTCCGTGATGTCATACTGTCTGATGTCACCGTGCAGCCAATTACTGAAGTAGAGAAAACGGTCATCCAATGAGATCAGGATGTCTGTGATCAGACCTGCAGAGAGAGACAGACAGTCAGACGGACAGACAGACAAACAGACAGACACACAGACAGTCAGTCGGTCAGTCAGTCAGTCAGTCAGTCAGACAGACAGACAGACAGACAGACAGTCAGTCAGACAGACAGACAGACAGTCTTACTTGGCATCTCTGGCAGAACCCATCCTTCCACCTTCTTACAGGGAACACTGATCACCTTCTCTACAGTCCAGTCACC
Organism: Pagrus major; assembly: GCF_040436345.1. NCBI lineage: Eukaryota > Metazoa > Chordata > Actinopteri > Spariformes > Sparidae > Pagrus > Pagrus major. The sequence goes on along the minus strand of NC_133219.1, from coordinate 42,056,880 downwards.
TTTCTGAGAACACACAGATTCCTTGGTTTCAAAGACTGTCGGTCACTCTGAGGTCAGGACCTCTCTGGGTTCTACCTGTATTCAGTTCTTCTCTGGGTTGTACCTGTACTTAGGTCCTCTCACCTGGCTGAGGGAAACCAGTCTAAAGTTCAAGATAATTTAGTTTTATAGCTTATTATCACAACTGTTTTTTTTTCAGAGAAAGATCCAACTGATCACGAATCAACAGAGCTCTATGAAGACCCAGAGTCCACAACAAACAGTCCTATTACTATTGCTTAGCCTACATTGCTAACACTTCTAAAGCCTTGAAAGTTATGCCGGTGCGTCAGTTATAATCATACTTTGTTACTTATGTTTGTTCCACCAAGCACCAGAAGTATCACCCATAATCGTTTACCCAGTTACCCCCCTAGCACACTGGTGGACAGTCTTATTGGGATCTGGAACCTGTGATACTGACGGGTGTTTTGTAGAATCTGAAGACTGTTCCCCGCAGAGCACATCCCACGTAGCCCTCGGTGGCGCTGGGGTCATGGAGGAATCGGACCTCCAGGGGAATCGCACCCTCCTCACCCAGATCGAGCGTCTGCAGCTTCCTGTGGGTAGTCCAGTCCCAAACATGGAGGGAGCTGCCGTAGTGACCTGGGAAACCAACAACAGTGAACTCGTATGAGCTGAGGTCTGATGTTTGTCCAAAGGTGCAAGAGAGAGCTGGACATTGTTCTGGGCAGGTATAGAACTATGTGCTGAATGTCTTTTACTTTCCTGTATCACATGAAGTTCTCTCAGTTAATGAACACCCTGCAGTCTTACTGGAATTGGAACAGAGAACCCTGTGGTACAGACTCAAGTCTTACTGGGATCTTGAATCCTGCGATACCAACTAGAATCTTCCTGGTAGAACAACCTAGAATTCCGTTGCATTAATTGTAGTCTTACTGGGATTAGACCCTGAACCCTATGGTACTGTCAGAAGTTTTAGTGGGATGATAAAGTAGAGCCCTGTGTTCCTGACCAGAATCTTACTGAGATCTAAAACCTGCAGTACAACTGAGTCTTAGTGAAAAAGAAACTCAAAATCTTGTGGACATAGACTAAAGAGGAAAAGAAAAGGATCAGATCCTCGTGCCCCAGTGACAGACTGGAGTCTTACTGGGATCATAATCCTGTGTCCTGTGTTACTGTGATCAATAAGTCTGACAGGGTTCAGAACCTAAAACCTTGAGGGTCTGGGATAACAGCGTGTCGATGATATTTCTGTGACATCATAAGAGGAATGACGTTGAAATGTTCCTCCTGACTCACCTTCTTTGACATGGACTGGATTAAATCCACCAACAAGAGCTTTGGGTGCCCCCCATTCAGTGCTGATCATCACATTATGTCGAGGCTGGTACCAGAAGTCATACCCAAAGGGTGCTGCTTCACCCGGATGTTCCCAGTTCTCCACCACGTCGAATGTCTCACCATCCAGCAAGACAAAACCACCTGGGAGGACGACAGCAGGTCTAACACATCAACTGTCCACTAGAGGACGCTACGACAACAATGAAGAGGGAAAGTTTGTCACTCATAGTGTACATGACTAGTTGAACAAGAGGATTTTACAATCATCGACTGTTCCTTTGACATTCTTTTACTTAAGGGCTGGTCAATCTGAACAGGTGGGCTGATTTATGATCCAGTCTGCTGGTTGTCTCACCTTTGCCGTTGCCGGAAGGGTCTCCCATACAGCTGATCATGATCTGACCGCTGCCCAGACAGTGGGTGGTGTGAGGGTTTGCCAGGCCACACTTATAGTACAGATCAACAGGCTCCACCATCTGAAGACACAGTGATATAACATCAACACAAGTAATCAGCAGTAGCTTCAGCTGCTCACCTTGATTTTTACTGGGATAAGAACCCACAACCCTATGGTAGTGGCTGGACAATTACTGGGACTGGTACTATGACCCTTGTGTAACTGACTGAAGTCCTACTAAAAAAAGAACCCTGAGGTCTTTCCACAAGAATCATGTAATCATTAAGTTATTTGATCAGGGTCCTGGGTTCTGCTTTCATTAAGACTCCAGACCTTAACTGCTGTGCTGACTGGAGCCTTGGTAGGATTGAAACCTAGAACCTTTCCGTGCTGGCTTGAGTTTTATTCGGATTGGCACTGTGATACTTGCATTACTGACTTAAGTCCTACAGCCATCAGAACTAAGAACCCTGATGTCTTCCCAGTACAAACAAAGCTCCAGACTCAGGGAAGACTCCAGGAAGTAAATTAGGATCCTCAGTTCTGCCCCAATTAAGACTCCAGATCTTAACTGCTGCTCACTGGAGTTTTACTAGGATAGGAATCAAGAATCTTGTGTTACTTACTGGCAGTCTTACTGGGATCAGAACCTAGAACCATGAGGTACTGGCTGAAGACTGGCTCAGGTTCGCAGCTAAGCAAGTAAGGTCACCCAAATTTCCTTTCCCTCTTTCTGGCGAACCCAAAGTTGTTCCAAGACCAGATGGGATATATAGTTAAGTTTCCTTCTGGTTGGACCTGTTCAGTTTAAAGTCCACAAGGGGCTGTCCAGGAGGACAGATATCTGAGCTCCTCCACCCACCAAGCAAACTGGAGCCAAGACCAGAAACTCAGCTGAGGACTGAGGTTGTGGTCTCTGTGCGATGATAGTCCGAAACAACGGCCCTGTTGTGCTGACGTGGTACAGATCTGCTGGATGATCCCAGCCTGATGAACAAGACTCTGAGATACTTGAACTCCTTCAGCTGTGATCTCGTACTGACCTGAAGGGAGTACCATGAGGTCCGACTGGGCAATGCTGACTCACATCCTGCTGTAAAATTTCCCAGTTTGCATCAGAGGACACAACAAGTAACCGTCCTCTCTTCTTCAATGGTTTATTAAAATCTGATTGGCTGATAAATAAACGCTGACATGTTTGCTTTCTGATTTATCGGACAGAGCAACATTTTTTTTTTCCACATCAGCAAGTCCAAGTTTTTAAACAGCAGCTGTTAGAGTGTTTATCATCCAGTCTGAACTCAGGACTCTTCCTCCTGCTCCTCCTCCTCCTCCTCCTCCTCCTCAGTCTCTCTGCTCCTCTGTGAACAGATTTTATTTATCAGACCACTACAACGAACATAACGACACAGTGAATCTGGAGTCCATCACTCACGGGTGAGGTTTCCATCTCCATTGTGTAAACAGTGAAGTTGGAATTTCTGGCAGTGATTCACGTCCAGGTTAAAAAATAGATTCATCATAGAAACAAGCAGTGACCTTCAGATTCACTGAGCCGAATGTTTTCATGTCAGTCCTCTAACATCGAGCTGAAGGTTGGATTTTTATAGAAGCCTGATAATCAGTTGACTTTCTGATCCTGCGTCAGTTTAGTGTCATCAGGTCGGCGTTACACTCACTCATGTATGCAGTGATTACTTCATTGTTTCTGATTGGCTGACCTGTGTTCAACGGTGGCATGCTGTCCGTACCTTGTGGATCTGCGGCGCTCGGGGATTCATCCCGACGTCGATCACGTAGATCCTGGACGAGATGAGCGATGGCAGAATCAGACGGTTTCTCTTCTTGGAGGCGTCACCAAAGCAGCTGCTGCAGGCATTCCAGCCGGAGTGATGCAGCTCGTCGCGAAGGTTTGGCATCGACAGTCGGTGGATGACCTGCGAGGGCAGAGGTCAAAGGTCACCACAGGTGAAAGTAGAGAAATCACTGATTTACACTCAAAGAAGACAGTAAACTGGAGCAGAAGGTCATCTCGCAGCTGATTGGTTGACTCGTTCTACCTGGCAGTAGGTGGAGGATTTCGGGTCCACGTCGACGGTGGCGAGGTAGTCAGGTTTGAGGATGTCGGTGTTGCGGTAGATGCAGGGCAGGTAGACGATCTCCTCCCGAGGACCTTAAACAGGAAGAACAAGTAAAACTCTTGTAGAGTGAGTTCATGTGGACAGAGACAGGCTAACTGTTTCCCCCCATTTCAAGTCTTTATGCTAAGCTAAGCTAATGAGTTGCCAGGGTTTCATATCTGATCACGACTCAGTGAAATCGCTAAATGTTGAAGCGTTATTTCAAACACACACAGACACAAACACTCACCCTTCATGGCGTCCAGTGGGCTGCGGTATCCTGGTCCACATCCTGAACAGCTGGCTGAGAAAACACAACATGTCACAGAGGTCAGAGGTCGCAGAGGTCAGAGGTCACAGTTTCTCTGCTGGACTGTTTTTCTTCCTGTCAGCTGAGTCACTCCTTTAGTCCTGAACCAGGACTGGAGACCAGCCAGCAGAGTCCTGATTCACAGAGGGGCACCAGACAGAACTGAACCAGGAGGAGCTTTAAAACATCTTCAGACCAACAGGACTGATGTGATCTGACGGGTTTTTATCTATAATCACTGAACACAAAGAGTTAAAATCATGTCAGTAATGATTATTATGATTATTAACATGATTTATGTGAGTGAAACGATTCAACAGCTGGAACAAACAAAAAAAGGTTTCATCATCAGACCGAGAAGATTCATGTGAACTAATGTAACCTACACTGTTATATAACACACACACACACACACACACACACACACACACACACACACACACACACACACACACACACACTCTTTCTCTCTCTCTGACTGCCAGTTTAAGGAGACTGCTGTTTTTTCTGCTCTCAGTTCAGTTTGGATAAAAAAATTAATCAAAAACTATTTGAATTATTAATTTTTGGCAGAACCATCTTTTATTTTGAAAACCCTCCCTGAAGCTGCATTTAAGGACTGTCGGATATTTGAGAGACAGAAACAGTTTTGAGTTCCCATGATCCTTTGCACAGCTCGAAGTTGGTTTATAGACAGAAAAGTCTCAACTCCTGTTTGTCAAAGAGTCCTTGAACACACCAAAATATGGAAAACATAAAAATGATTTCAATTCAGTCATAAACTAAATTATTTGAAGATGTGAACAAAACACTGTTGGAAAATGATCTACAGCCGCATTTAAAAGGTCTTTTTGTCTCAAACTTTCTCTTTTTAAAGAATAAAACAAATGTTTACTGAGACTGAAGCTGAAAATGATCCAATGAGAAGAGACGACACACTCGGCCAGCCTCTGACATCACTGCAGCAGTCTGTATTCTGACGTGTCATCTGCTAATTATTTCACTGTTTCTTCTTTTTATTCTGTTGTGTTTCTATTTAATTTTTTCCTGAAATGATTTAATTGTAAATCAAGTGTATTATATATAATAAGTGATTTATTAAACTGTGACAGCAGACACAGAGTCACCACACGAGCCCACTGACCTGCTGAAATGTAATCATTAACTGAAATAAACTCAAACTGGTTCAGGGCAGTGACGAGGAGAAGCAGCGCCACAGATTTAATTTAAAACAAGAGTTATTAATCAAACACAATTGATAGTGAGCAGATTATATTCCTGCAGCCAGAACAGCTGAGCTGAATCGACCCTGAGCGGCTCTGATCAGTTATTGATTGAAGCACCTGAAGCCAGATGTTCATTTTCATGTGATTTCATGTTTCCTGCAGAAACAAACTCAGTGGCAACAATATTTCATCTGTGCATTGGATTCACGCAGGATGTGAATGTTTCTGCACACAAACTGATGAACATGATTAAAGTTTCCAAAAATCAACAACTTCACTTTGATATTTTGTAAATGTTACATTTCCTGCAGGATAATTCATATTTATTCTGACAGACGTGTAAATAAAGTCTCTGCTTTTATTGGCAACAAAGAAAAAAATAACAGAAAAAAAAGTTCATCGGTTAAATCTTTAACTGTCCTTTAGATTTCACGCACTGCACCTTTAGTTTGTGTTCCTGAGCTGACTGAGACTGTGCAGCTGCAGGAAACACCTTTTCTCTCTCACACAGAGCTCAGGAACCAGAGCAAAGGTCAACAGCAGAGACCTGCTGAGAGCTGCAGCTCTGCTCCAACCAGACTTCATGAGAAAAACGTGAGATTTAAGCAGCTGAGACAAACAGAAGCTGAAGAGAGGCCGAGTGACAGGAGGGAGGGAGGGAGGGGGGAGAAAATAATGAAAATAATGAAAATGAGCTCACCCATGTCTGAGGCTGATCCTGACGGTCTGGACTCTCTCAGAACAGGTCCACTAAACAGAACTGAGAGGGCGGAGTTTGACTGCTTCATATCAGCACACAGCCAATCAGAGACGAGGGGCAGTTTTTACACTGTGGCCACACATTCCACATATTAACCCTTTATATATATATAAATCTGCTTTACCCACAAATGTTTAGTTAGAGGGTGAAGCTCTCAGTCAGTTCATTCAGATTCATGTTACTAATGTTTTTTTCTTATTTAATTAATATTTGATTGTAGAGTTTATTGTTGGTGTGTATTTCCAGGTTGTGTTGTGATGCTGACGTGTCCGTAGATCCAGTTTATAGTCGTGACCTCTCGTAATTCTGAGTGTAATTTTTGAGGAAACGGATTCTTTGGTAGCAGTGGGAGGAAACAAGTACTGGACAATTTACATGATGAAGACGGAATGTGAGAAATTAAATAGTTCTGAATTCAGTAATCAATGTGATGTAGAGAACATGTCAGGATGTGAGAGGAGGAGATTAACTTCCCCTCAGGATATTTACTGTCCAACAACACATCAGTGTCTCTGTCCTGAAGACATCAACACAAACATCAGGGGCGTTGTTTTGGGAAGGAGTAATTACCAACTGTCGTAAAGTTTGTGTCCTCTGATCTGTTGTATTTCAGTCAGAAACATCGTGAAGACGACAGACACGCTTCTTCTCTCCGTGTTTAATAAGATCGGATTCATCACTGAGTCGATTCTTCAGAGAATTAGCAACTCTCGACCTCAACGAGGAGGATTCCCTGACAGCCATTCTACACAAAGTCCACTGTTGAAGGACAAAATGTCTGAACACTGACTTCATTTTCTCACATTAACCTGTTTAAACTGAGTGAAGGCGTCACGACTTTGTCTTTATCTGGACTGCTGCTACACGCGGAGACACCGCGGACTGTAAGCAGCTTCCTGACTGTTTACATCTGTGGAAACGTGTTTTACTTGGTTTCACACATGAAGAAAGAAATGAAGAAATGTTCCTGTCAGACCGTTTGTTTTTCCACCAGTTCTCGAGTCAGAAACAGGAAGTGAAAATCATTTAGACTGAAAATGATCCGCAGATAAAAACCGTCTTCTGATTCTCAGTGTTCAACACGAACAATCCCATGAGTTTATATAGAAATACAGTGTGTCAGTCATTCAGTATCTTTGTGGTCTAAAGTAAGAAACATGATCAGGAGCTCATCATCATTTAATTCATGATGTCTGATTAGTTTGTGATTTTATAAAAAAAATCTTTACAGCCGACAGATACTTGATTTGTGGGAACGATCGAGTAAAGAAATTCCCTCATCAATACGTCCGCTGATAAACCTTGTTTGTTTCACTGATCTCAGATGTTGTGAGAAATTAAATAGTTTTCCATTCATTGATCAATGAACTGTAAAGTCCATGTCAGGATGTGAGAGGAGGAGATTCCCCTTTAAGGTGTAAGTGTCAGAAAGTCATGAGGTGCAGGTGTTACAGGAAGGATCATATGATGACATTTACACCGTCCTGAAAGACACGATCAACACAAACACCAGGGGGCGTTGTTTTGGGAAGAAGTGATTCATGACTGTCGTGAAGTTTGTAACCTCTGTATTTAAGTCAGAAACATTTTACAGACTGCATCTTCTCTCCAAGCTGCAGGTATTAAAGATCTGATTATCACGCTGAGTAACATTCCTCTGAGAATTAGTAACTCAACCTCACAAAGGAGGATTTCCACTGCAACGTGCTGATCAAACACAAAGATTCATATAAATGTTTCTGACAAATAAACATTAAAAGAGAAAAACAAACCAGATGTGAAGATGTTTTTTTAATTTTATTTCTGAGGAAGATCATCTGAAGTCTTCAGCACCGAGATAACATGAGTTCTGCAGGATCACGATCAGATTCAGACACCATGAAATCATCTTTTATCAGATGGACACAATAAAAATCATCTGTACAGTTCAATAAACACAGAAAACTCCCACAACATTCATCTTCATTGTCTGCTCAGGTCCAGCTTCTCATGACACACGTCTGTTCCAGTCCTGAAAACTGAATCACATCAAATTAGTCCACATCTTCAGACCAGCCAATCAGCTTCCAGAGATCGTCTCCGTCACAACAGGAAGCTGCTGCAGAGCGTTCAGAGACAGTCAGTCGGTCAACATCTCGTCTGCAACTAAAGGACATTCATCAGAAACTAGTTTTAAAATGAATTTCTGGTTCAAAAGGTTCTCCAGCGTTCTCTGAATCTGTCTGCAGGTCGAGACGGCTTTTAGGAAACTGATGAACATTTTTCACTGGTTGGAAGTTTCTTCAACAGACAATCAACAGATAATAAAAAATAATGTGCACATCTATTAAAGCGTTTGTACTCAGTCTGTCTGCACTGTGGTTCCCTACAGTGTTTCATATTCAGACCAAGTGTCACCATCAGCACCAGGGAACAGACTCCAAAGCCCTTTTCACAGAGACGTCGCATTATCGCCGCAGCGGCGGTTCGCCGATTCTCCGCCGTTGGTTGTTCACACAGAACCGAGCAGCTCCGGCGTAAAAGACGAACCAGTGTGTAAAACACACAGCAAGCCGGCGCTGCGGATCCAAAAGAGGCGTGACGGTACGCGTCATGGTGATGACGTGTTTTTTTCTACGTGTTTCCCGGTGTCCTCCTGTTAATCTAAACATGTACCTGCTGACTGTTTATCATCATATGATGCAGTTATAATGTGTTGTGATGAGATCCTGACCCACCAAACACCCTGGAAAGTGACAAAGTCACGTTTTTCTCTAAATTACATAATTACATAATCGCCATCAGTAAACTGGACGCTGTCTGACTCTGTCACTCGCGGGGAGGGAGGCTGTTTTCTGGGGGAAAGTTCACTGAAGTCTCGGTGGAGGGCTGACTGTCACCATGACAACAGTAACTGACCGTCGCAGTGATTTTTTTCACCGCGACACACAGTTGGTGAGTTAAAGTTTTTTGCCGGGGACAGACACTTCTCCGCTTATAACTGCAGTATTTTTTTTCTCATATAAGTTGGCAAAGACACGACCGGTTACTACGTTACTGTTGTTTGGTCCTGTAACGTTGCTTTGTGGGACATTTCTTTATATTTTGTTGAGTGATGGACCTGTTTAGTTATCAGACAGTGAACACCATCAGACCAACACGCCCTCGCTCCGCGCCGCCGGCTTATCCGTTCACACTAGTTCGGTTTGCCAATACTACGCCTCTGACTCTACCTCTGACTCTACCTCTGACACTACCTCTGATACTACGCCTCTGACTCTACCGCTGACTCTACCTCTGATACTACCTCTGATACTACGCCTCTGACTCTACCTCTGACTCTACCTCTGACACTACCTCTGATACCTCCGGAGGCGCATCAGAGGCGGAGGGAAATTTCACCCCTTGCCGCATCTGAGACTTTCACGCAGAGGCGGATGCGGAGAATTGGTGCAGGATCCCCGCATGCAAACGGCAGTGTGAATGGGGCTCATGTTTCTACTCAAAGACAGAAAGAAGTTCATGTAGAAAATTTGCTGAATTTACAAGAAGGAACAAATAATGAAGAATTAGTCAGAGACAGAGTTTCACAAAGTTTATAAAGTGTCTCCAACTCAACAACTCACTAAACTGAGACATTTGTTAAGGGAGTCTGGGGATGTTGTGGTTACTAGCTCAATGGTTGGATCAGTTGAAACACACAGTGGACCATAAAGCTCAGATAATTCATTAAACGTGTTAAGCTACGAGGATCGTCTGAGGACGATGTTTGTTTGTAGTCCATTAACGTCGACTCACTCAGTCACTTTGGTATAAACAGAAACTGTTTGTTTGAAGAAGTTTTAATTTGGCTGTTGAATTAAACATCTAATGGTTGAACTGTGCTCATGAATATCTCTACAGACCCACACAGAAAATGATGTTATTCATAACTGTATGTGACGCTGAATGTCTAATTAACAGCTGGATCTGAGCTGATTGGCTGGTCTGGAGGAAGGAGGGACTTGAAGGTTGAGAAGTACTTTGATGTGGCCGTGAAAAACCACGAGACTGAAGACATCTGTAAATATCCTGCGATCAGTGAAGCAGCCTGAACCACAGGACCGTCTTCAGGTTCTGAATTTATCTGTAAAAATCAAACATGGCGTCTCTGCAGGGTTTAGGCAGAAATTTACTCGTTGACTGAACCGAATCAGGTTTTACATCCAGTGGTGAGTTCATGGCCTCATCTGGAAATCAGAACAAACCAACGACAACTCAGTCCAGCTGGTTTCTCCCAAACAAGCAGCAACCAGCACAGTTGCAGTGTGTTGAGCTGCAGTTCCTCTCATGTCCACTAGACGCTGCTGTAGCTACTGAATTGACGTGAATAGGAAAACCTACAGCTTCTCCATACTAATACAAAATCAGTTCAGCTCCTGTGTCAGTCTGAGGGCAGATTCTGAATTTCACTGCTTACCTCACAGTCTGAGCCAGATCACATGGTATAATTCACCTGTGGTGGACTGGAGCTTTGAGTCCGCACTAAGACAGGTATGTTTAAGGGTGAGTCTGCTCTGACTGACAGGTGATGCAGTCGTTCGCACTCAGCTGTGCTGGTCGCGTCCTGCTTCTCCCGTCTGAGCTCGACTTTACCACCACTGCTCCACCCTCCACCAAGAGAACGACTTTCTGTATTTTCAGTAAATGTCAGGATGATATCTGGTGGTGAGCCGACTTAGACGACTCGTTCAGGTGTTTACAGTCTATGGACCTTCATCCACGTCTTCATCATTGGTTCAGCTTTGGTGCATCCTGTCCGCATCCTCTCCATCAGCCTCCACTCCTTCAGTCCTGCTCTTCACCGTTATCTTCCACTCATCACCGACCTCCTCTCCTATCACTATCCTTGTCTCTCGTCTCTCCTTGCTCACCTCCTTTCTGTCCTCCTCTGTCTCCTTTCCTTCCTCCTCGCTGTCCTCCTCCAGCTTCTGAACTTCGTCTTTCCTGTCCTCCTCTGTCTCATTGCTGTCTTCAACACCTTCGATTGTGTCTTTTCCTTCCTTGTCTGTGTCCTCCAGCCTCCCTCCCTCCTTTGTTTCCTTCCCTTCCTCCTCCATCTCCTTCCTGTCCTCCCTCATCTCTTTCCCTGTTTCTTCCCTCTCCTTGTTCAACCCCTTTTCTTCCTCTTCTTTGTCCTCATGTTTCTCTTCTTCTCCTTGTTCCTGGTCCTCCTCGGTGTCCTCCTCCAGCTCCAGCAGCTCAGGAGGACTGTCCTCCAAAGCTTCCGTTCCCAGCAGGGTCTCTGTCAGGTTCCTGAGGAGGTCCGACTGGATCTCCTCTGGTTTCTGACATATCTTCTCTCCCTCCTTCTCGTCCCCCTCCTCGGGCAGAAGGTCTGTCAGGTGGAACGACTTCTTCCACAGCTGTGGGAGTTTGTTCAGGTGTGTCAGGGCTTCGACCACCCAATCAACAAGCAGCTGGGCGACATTTGCTTGGAGCCGTTGAGGTAACGACTCCTCCAGCTCCTCCGGGTTTCCGGAGGTGAACTTCGCCCAGCGTGACAGCAGGAAGCGCTGCAGAACTGGCTTCACACAAACCTCCAGGGGCTGAAGATGGAGGGAGCAACCTCCAGGTATCACGGCCGGGAGAGTACCCAACCCGCTGATGGAAGTCAGGAACGGATCCCCTAAGTGTTCCCGGTGTCGGTCCAGGACCAGCATTGACTTACTGGGCTGAGCCAGACTGGACACGTGCTGGAGCCAAACCTTGTTGGTCCAGAGATCCAAGGCTTCTTCTACTAACAGACTCTCTGGGCCAGCCTCCAGCAGGACAAACTCCGGTAGGACTTTCTCAGCCAGCTGCCTGTTGGCTAGCACCAGAGATGGCAGCATGGCACCATCAGCTAGCACAGTCAGGTACACAGTGACCAGAGGTAAAGACCCTGTGAGCTCCAGGGCCTCAGAGCGGCGAGACTTGTCCTGAACTAACCTCAGATCCACAAAGAGACACAGCTCATCCATGGCAGCCACAGTTTTTTCTGATAGCTTTTTGGCCTGGACAACCTTGTGGGTAAACTCCCTGAAGGACTTGATCTTGGCCTCCAGGGAAGGTGGTAGTGTGCGAGATAGTGTGGCCTCCCTGCCGATGCTCCTTACACCCAGCCGATACTGCAGCATGAAGCTCACCGCCCAGTCATACGAGATGCGGAAGGAGTCGCTGAACGCACCTTTCTTCTTCAGCATGGAGGCTTTGTGGAAGAGGTTGCTCTCCGTGATCGGAAGCTGCTGCTCGCGCATGGACATCACCCAGGCCACCATACGGTCGCCGCCGTCAGAGTGGACCTTCTGTTTCTGCTCAGTTTGCTTCAAACGCTTCCTGGCCTCCTTCAGCCACGACCGGATGAGCTGCGTGTCAGTGGAAAAGACCCTTGAGGCTTGCTGGAGTCCGTCACACAGAGCGAACAGGGTGATCCTCAACTGACGGGCACTGAGGAAGTCATCACGATCTTTAGACACAGGCAACATGGTTTCTGATTGGGCGTGGCCATTCGTTGTTGATGGCAGGTGAGACGTTGGACGTTTTTCTTCTTTGAGAAATTCATCCTTAATATCTTCAGTTTCTTCATCGATGTCATCCAGATCCTCGAGTCTCTCATCATCAGAGAAGTCCAAGTCCTCCACGGGGGCCATCGCCCCGTCCACGGTGTCCTTCACCTCATTCACCTCAATAGCGCCGCTGCAGCACAGACACAAACATATGTTAATCAAACACAGCAGCAACATCTGACAAAACAGAGGAGGCTTCAACCTCAACTTATAAACTCAACTAGTCTTCCACTAACATGAGACACAAAAATGTAAAACTAGAAGACAAAATTAATCCAAAATTAAACATTAAAACAATTAGAGATAAAAAAAAAACGTACATATATCTGAAATAATTACCTTATTCTGTCCTTGAGAAATCCGACCTTTGCTGACCCTGTTAAAAACATCAAACATGAATCTTTAACTGTGCAGATTTTTAGAGATTTTTTTTACATGTTCCTTTATATGACAGTAGCGGCAGACAGGAAACAGAGGGGAGAGACGTGGGTGACATGCAACAAAGATCACAAACTGGGATCAAACCGGTAACATAGTGTTGAACATACAACGTTACCATTCAGCTACCAAGTTTAACAATAATAAACCAACTTCTCAGTTACACAACCGACCACAACCTTTGAGTAACGTGTGAAACACTGACCTTTGTTCAGAGGCGACAGGCTGTGATATTCCCAGAAGCAGTTTGGATGTTTGCACAGGTTGACTTTACAGATGATGCAGCCGTACACGCTCTCATGGCGGATGCTCTTTAAGTTGCAGTTCTTGCACCTCTTGGAGATGCTGCTGATCTTCGCCATCCTGTGTCTTTGTTTCACTGGCTCGTTTGCCACCCCCGTCCTTGTAGCACGGGAGCTGGCAATCTCCATCGTCTCAAAGTATTTCTGAGCACACTTGGCGAGCTGGTTGCCCAAACGCTTACGAAAGTTGACCTGAGTAAAGAGGCCATCTTGAACCCAGGCAGGCGGGTTCTCTTTGCGGCTCTCCCGCAGCACAATGAAGGCATTGACGATGCTCAGGTTGACCAGGAACCAGAAGAGGCTGCGCCAGTGTCGGTCCAGGGGGATTCCTCCCAGAGGGTTGCAGGCCAGCAGCTGCTTGCAAATGTCGACCCCTCGCATGTTCTCCTGTAGGAGGCGGAAGGCCTGAGGGCGGTCGATGGGGTCCAGCTCTCCCACTTTGGTCTGAGACCGCCTCCAAACAGTGTCCCGTTCACCTGGAGCTGCATTAGTTGACAGGCAGCCCATCTCCTTCATGTCCCTCCACCTGGTGGCCAGCAGAGGGCCATACTGCCTCTGCAGGAAGTCCCCGGGTTTCTCCAGCTGGCCCTCCTCCCACAGCTCTCTGGGCAGGATGGGGTTGGGTGGAGGGAAGGAGCTGGAGGCATAGATACCCTGATCCAGAAGCTTCTGCATGAGTGGGACAGATGTAAGCGAGCTGGCCAGGTAAAGATGGTGGCGTTTGTCCTCCAGACCCTTCACCAGCTCCGGCACCACGGTGAAGCCCAGCTCCTCGCCCATCTTCGCCCCGACCTGGATGAAGAGGCGGTGGCAGTAGCCGGATTTGGAGTCACAGAGCAGCCACACCTGAGGCTGTGTCTTTGGGCTGCCCTTGGCGTGGTCGCTCTCCTCCTCCAGGCAGGGAAGCAGCGCCCTGTCGATGGACAGGGAGCAGTTCGGCAGGTAGGTGTTCCACATCGCTCTGCCCATCATGGCTAGCATCGGCCTGAAGATGTGCAGTGAGTCACTGGACCTGCTGGTGCCACGGTACTCGTCTGTGGTGAAGCTGCCCATGCGGATGTTAGCAGCAATCTGCTTGAAGCGTTTGAAGCTCATAGCCCTGTAGAAGGTGTAGCTGTTGTCGTAGTGACTCCAGGACCAGTAGTGAGATGGGTCGGGAAGGTTCTGGATCCCCATCAGGATGACCAGGCCCATGAAACCTTTGATCTCATGGCTGGTGACGGGGACCCAGTCGGGGAAGCTGGAGCCCAGGTACTGGCAGGTCTTGACATGAGCGTTGGTCTCCTCGGTGATCAGCTCCACGAGTTTTGCAGGAAAGAGCATGTTGAAAAAGTCGATGGCGTCGCTGTTTTTGGACAGGCAGTGACGAGGACCGCTGCCCTGCGTGAAGGTGACGATGGAGGTGCCGTCATTCTCTGTCGGATGTTTCCAACAATCAGCTGACGTCCAGGAAGGATCAGGCAAGTCCTTGTTCTGGGCTGGTTCCTTCTCTTCTTCATTGTGACAGAACTGGATGTCAGGTTCGGTGTAGGCTGAAAAGAAGTGACAATGAAATAGTTATTTACTTTAATTTCTAGAAACATTAGTATCAGAACAAAATCAAACAGTGATCTTCAGTTCAACAAAACAAAACAGTTAAAAACAGGTCAGGCTATAAAGTTGTTCAACATTTCTAGTTTACAGGCTGATTCTTCCGTATATTGTGGACAGATTGTGTAGGGAGACTTCATGACATGTAAACACATAATTCCTGATAAACACACTTTACTTCCTGCTGTCAGGAAGCTAGTGCAGACTGTGAACCGTCAGTTGAGTCAGTTTTGTTTTCTTTGGCTGCGGGTGGAGCCAGAACCAGTGGAGCAACAGATCTGTGGAAACCTCCGGACCTCCTTGAGAAAAGTTTGATTTATGAGGAGGAGACGACAGCTGTTACTTTATTTACACAATGAACACAAAGAAAAGCTGGAACTGACAGACAAGCTGTGACCCAACACAAAGTTCAGTTCACTGATTCATATCTGCAGATTTTATCTGTGCTGGTTTTATCAGAGCAGCAGTGAAACTGTAACAGCAGGTCCCATCTAACATTAGCTACTGGTTCACATATTTACTGGTGATAAAGCTCCAGAGCTGAACAGGTTTGTGTCGGTTTCATATCTGTGGATTAAGTCAAACATCACTTTACAGGAGCATAATGCAATGACAACAAATAGACATAAGAGTAACAGGTTGACTTTGACCTCATGAGCTAAACGCTAACAGCTTGGCTCACAGTTGACTCCAGGTTGTTAAAGCTCCAGAACAGAGAGACTGAACACCAGACAGAGGAGTGGACCTGAACGTTCAGTCTGATGATCAGGACTGAAATAAAATGGATCAGGATCGGATCAGGAAACAGGAAATGTTCTGAATGAGATATGATAAAGGTTAAATATGGAAGCGTATCTGGGTTCATGAAGGATCCGACCACAACATGAATTTTGGTGTTTTAATTACTTCATATGGTCCTTATAAAAAGTTAAACAGGTCCACAGGTCTGTTATATCTTCATAACAACGTCTTTATAGAAACATTTGTGTGTGTGTGTGTTGAGCTCTTACTCCTGGTGCGACAGGTGGCGCTGTGGTGCTCGGGGTTCATCAGCAGGTGATCGGCCATCTGATCAGCAGACTGAGGCTTGAAGTCACAGTGAGAGCAGCGCAGCAGGAAGACACTGAGGAGACACGAGGACGGAGTCGTTAACAGGATCAATTAAATACGTTAAGACAGCTGTGATGTTTCTGTGAGCTCCAACTATCAGTCTATTGATCGATCAGTCCAACGATAAATCAATTGTAAACTGAGTACATTCTGATTGGGTGAAATATTGTTGATGATCTGCTGCTGCACACGTTTTAATGTTCATAAAAACATGTGAGTCACTTCACATCAAGTATTCATCTTCATCAGTTGTGATGATGAAGAGCGACACCTGCAGGTCAGACACACTTACTGCAGCACACAAACATCTCTGCTGTCCTCTGGTCAGATCTACTGTACACTCTGTGATGGAGTCTGTTGTTCAGCTGTTTAATAATAAACTCTTCACATGTTTGTGTGTAATAAGCTTTATTTGTAATGTAACTAGTAACTAAAGCCGTCAGATAAATGTACTCAGTTACTTTGCAGCACTATTACAGTAACTTCATCAGTCAGCTGAGTCTCACCAGGGAGGAGGAAGTCTGTGCAGAGGAACCGCTGTGTCCGAGGAGCGCGGCACGTGGTGGCTGTAAACACAAACACACAAACAATGATCAACAGAGCAGCACCGCAGCACTGACGCAGTTCTGATGCAGTACTTTTACTGTGACGCAGTACTCTTACTGTGACGCAGTACTGAGCAGTACTCTTACTGTGACTCAGTACTGATGCAGTACTCTTACTGTGACGCAATGCTCTTACTGTGACGCAGTACTGACGCAGTACTCTTATGTGACGAAGTACTCTTACTGTGACTCAGTACTGACTCAGTACTCTTACTGTGACTCAGTACTGATGCAGTACTCTTACTGTGACGCAGTACTCTTACTTTGACGCAGTACTCTTGCTGTGACTCAGTACTGACGCAGTACTCTTGCTGTGACTCAGTACTGACGCAGTACTCTTGCTGTGACTCAGTACTGATGCAGTACTCTTGCTGTGACTCAGTACTGACGCAGTACTCTTGCTGTGACTCAGTACTGACGCAGTACTCTTACTGTGATGCAGTACTCTTACTGGATCATGTGGGCAGCGTAGGCTCTGGAGCAGCAGCTGCTGTAGGGACACAGCAGACAGTGGACGTGAGTCGGGTAGTGAGCCGCAAAGTCTGAGGCGTCCGTCCCACACTCAAGACACACCAACCGGTCTCCGTCAGACGAGGACATCCTGCAGGACAGGAGGACAGGAGACAAGGACAGGAGGTGAGAACAGGAGACAAGGACGTGAGACAAGGAGACAGGTGATGAGGACAGGAGATGAGGAGACAGGAGACAGGAGAGGACAGACATGATGAGAACTGAAGCGTCTCCACCTTCAGAAAAAACTTCATGTCTTCAGTCTGACCTGCTGACGTGGACTCTGCGGCTGACGGGCTTCTTTGTTGGGGACCGCAGGGACTTCATGGGGCTCCTCTGGCTCTGAGTCCTGGGCTCGGTCTTGATGATGATTGGCTGGATGTGGGAGGAGGGGCTCTGGAGCAGCCGACTTCCTGATGATGTCATCAGCGGCCTGAACTTGCCGTAGGTCCTGATGGTCACCTGGAGACACGGATCAATAAGAAGTGACGAGGCAGAGATATGACGCAGACTCACAGTGTGAGGGACAGGAAGTGGTCTGACCTTTGACCCCGGGGGCAGGCCCTCCAGACGGACAGGGCGCCGGAAGCTGCGGTGGTTCTCCAGTTTGTGCTGCATCTTGTCTTTGAGGAAGACGAACTGAAGACGACACCTGTTACAGTGGAAGGCCTGACTGATCTGAGAGGACAGGAGAAGATTAACAGTCTTAACACGTACGTGTTAGCTCGTTAGCTCACCTGATCCATGGCATCCATCAGACAGGTGTGTGTGTTACCTGGTGTCGCAGCAGGTGCTGCTGGTAGCTGGCTGGGTTTCTGGTAACCTTCAAGCAGAAGACACACAGCAGGAAGCGAGAGTCTCTGTGGAAGCTGGCGAAGTGCTGCAGGACGTCCGAGTAGAAGGACGAGCGATATGAACACACCTGCAAGTCACACCTGAGTTAACGAGGCCTGAGGACACACACTCAGCCGGGTCAGGGGTCAGGGGTCAGGGGTCACACTCACCTGGCAGATGTAGGGCATCTCTCCTGGTTTGTGGTTGGACTTCATGTGGTTGAGGAACGCCGGCTCGTTCTCAAACGCCCACTCACAGATACGACACATACCTGAGAGTCAGAGACAGGTGAGTCCAGGTGAGTCCAGGAGGACACATCAGTTCTATGTGCTCCAGGTGTGTGTGAGGTGAGACTCTTACAGGAGGACAGGACGGGGCCGTGCACCTGCTCCTGGTGACTCTGCAGCTGAGCCGGAGACGAGAACTGTCGGTAACAGAACTTACAGAACTTCCTGTCGTCACCTGTTCCTCCTCCTCCAATCAGCTCCGAGTGCTGGAGCATATGCTGCATCAACCTGCGTGCGCACACACACACACACACGCACACACACACACAGGTAAACATACTCACCACTGCACATGTATCCACACAAATCAGGTGTTCACGTGTGTTCAGGTGTGTTCAGGTGTTTTCGTGTGTTCAGGTATTCTCAGGTGTGTTCAGGTGTGTTCAGGTGCTCGTGATCCCACCTCAGGTTGTTCTCGGCCAGGTGAGAGCAGATCTGACAGGTGAAGGTGGATGTTTTGATGCCCAGTGGCTGTGGCTTCCTCAGGCTCAGGTCGCCGTCATACGTGCCGTAGTAAAACTCCTCCACGCTCATCACCACCCTCGTGGGGTCGGAGGTCGGCGCCGAGGTCACACTGGGCATCATGACGACAGAGGGGGAGTGGCCAGGAGCTGCCAGACCAGGTGACACAAAGAAACACACAGTGCAGTAACCATGGCAACACAATTTAGTCACACCTTCATGTTCTAAACTCAAGACTTCCTGCTGCTCCTTCACAATAAAAGTCCAGCAGCTCATAATGAACTAAAAGCTTCTGATTTTAGAGCAGCGCTGCAGAAAGAGGCGGGTCACACGCTGGCATCACGTGACCGACATGCTCCATTCGCTCGGACAACCATTTTGATTAAATAAGTATTGATAGGAAGGATTGGTACCAGTATTGATAACTGATCGACCCGAGCTGCTGCTGAACGAAGGGATTCTGGTGACTCCGTTAGCCGAGCCGGAGGGGAGGGCGGGGGAACCTGCCAGCTTCAGGGAGTTAGCCCCGCCCACCTGGGTCATCTGTAGGTTAACTGGGAAAAACAAACAAACAAGAAAATAAAAAAATAAAAACAGATCAATCAATCAGTGAATCAATCAATCAGTGAATAAATCAATCAGTGAATAAATCAATCAGTGAATTAATCAATCAGTGAATTAACAATCTGTGATGAGCTGGCGACTCGTCCAGGGGAGTACCCTGGCCTTCGCCCATAGAGTAACTGGGATTGGCTCCAGTAACCTCCGCAACCCCCTGAAAGGGGGATAAGAGGGGGGTAACATCCCCTCGACCCTCACGGAAAAAGTGGCAGATAATGAGATGAGATGAATCAATCAATCAATCAGTCAGTCAATCAGCTCCCTTCTGATCAGATGTACCTGTGCAGGGGGACTGACCAGGTCCTGGCGTGCTGGTGCGGATGGTCAGTGTGGCAGGAAGCTGCATGGCGGTGAAGGCGGAACCAGGCTGGGTGGGGCCTCTTGAGGGGGCGGGGCCTGGTCTGGCTTGGCCCTGGGGGAGGACGGGGGACACGCCCACACTGGGCCGTACTAACTGACCCAACGACGGGGCTGTGGGGACAGGAAGCAGTGAGCTGGGATCAATAATCTGATTGGATCTCTTACTTATTATTGATTGATGAGTCGTCTTACACTGGATCAGAGTGAGCGGCTGCACTGTCTGACCGGGCTGCAGGTTCAGCAGCAGAGGAGCGCCGTGGTTCATCATCGGGAAACCCTGAAGTAAACACATGACATCACAGTGACATCACAGTGACAACACAGACACTGAGCAGAGGCACGAGCAGAGTGAAGCAAACATCTTAAAGGAACAGTTCACCCCTCACATTAGCAGAGGGTGTGTTTGTTTTCTGTACCTGTGTGGTGAGGAGGATGGGCGGGGCGTTGCCTGTCCCGGTGGCTGCTGGGAGGAGAAACGTTCCACTCGCTGTCTGTGTCAGGATGAGGGGCTGGGCCTGAGCCATCATGGGCGGGGCTGTGGCGGGGAGACGAGAGACAGAGGAGGAGGTGGTGATGACGCAGGGAGGAGGACGAATCACAGAGGAGATGATCTGTACAGGAGAGGAAGCTGAGAGACAAGAGACACTGAAATCAGAACTTTTGATGAGTCCAAAGAAACGTTAAGAGACGTTTCAAACAGAGACTGTGACCCTCAGGCCTCTGGGATTAATGTCTGACGATAGATTTATTTTAGTTCTGTTACCTGGTCGGGCAGGTGTGATGGATTGGGGAATCTGTGGGGGCGGAGTCTCAGAGGCTGGAAGAGGTGACATAGAATCCTCAACTAGAGACAGACAGAGACAGACAGAGACAGACAGAGAGACAGACAGAGAGACGGACAGAGACAGAAAGAAGTTCATGTGGAGCATTTGCTGAATTTACAAGAAGCTCCAGTGATTTAAAATCTGCCACAGTCAGAGTTTCACAGAGGTTATAAAGTTTGTTTGAACTCAACAACTCTTAAAATCATTACATTTGTAAAGGGAGTCTGGTGTGTTGTGTTACTGGTTCAGTGGTTGGATCAGTTTAACAGACGCTGTGTTCACTGCTGACATCATCAGGTTCAGAGAGCAAACATGTCATTTACATCACAGTGAATGTGTCCGTTCACACCTGTACTGAGAGCTGTACAGGTGTGATCAGATCACTCAGGACAGATTCATGTTTCAACAGATTCATGTATCTGTTATGCTGGTGCCTGCTTACAAACCACTACTGAAGCGCAGCAGGCCAGTGAAAAAACAAATACGGACCTGGCCTGAGGGGGCAGACTCAGCACTTCAGGACTGTTTCATGCACACCGACTGGGAGGTTTTTAAGACAGCAGCCTCACAGGGAGATCAGATAGACATGGAAGAGTATGCTGAGGCTGTAACCAGCTACATTGCAAAGTGCACATAGGATGTCTCTGTAATTAAGACCTTCACTGCACATGGCAACTGAAAACCCTGTATGACTACGGAGGTGCGCTTGCTGCTGACAGCCCGAGATGCAGCCTTCAGGACGGGGATATGACTGCTCTCTGCTCAGCCAGGTCTGCGCTCTCAAAGGGAATCAAGGCTGTGAAAGGCACCTATGCAGAGAAAATCCAGGGACACCTCTGCAACACAGGAAACACCAGGCGATGTGGCAGGGAGTCCAAGCGCTGAGGGATTACAAGTCCAGGCAGGGGGTCAACGACGACGATGCTTCTCTTCCAGACAGGCTCAACAACTTCTTTGCACGCTTTGAAGCACCGAACCCGACAGAGGGTGGGCTGGTCCTTCTCTACCATCTATCGGGCCAGCCCTCACCATCAACGCAGCAGACACACGCAGGACCCTAACCAGGGTCAACCCAAGGAAAGCGGGAGGCCCGGATAACATCCTGGGACGTGTGCTCAGAACCTGCGCTGGTGAGCTGGCAGATGTCCTGACTGACATCTTCAACATCTCCCTCAGTCGGGCCATCATCCCTAGATGCTTTAAAACATCCACTATAATACCAGTAGCAAAGAAATCAGTTGTATCCTGTCTGATCGACTACCGCCCTGTCGCACTGACACCAATTGTGATGAAGTGTTTTGAGCGGCTTGTCAAACCACACATCACAGCCAGCCTCCCTGCATCACATGACCCACAGCAGTTTGCTTATCGTCCCAACCGCTCAACAGAGGATGCAATATCCACCACTTTGTACTCAGTCATCACCCATCTGGACCAGAAAGACACCTATGCCAGAATCCTGTACATTGACTTCAGCTCAGCATTTAATACCATCATCCCCCAGAGACTAATGGGGAAACTCCTCCTACTCGGCCTGAACACCGCCACATGTCTCTGGATCCGGGACTTTCTGACGGAGAGACCTCAGTCTGTCCGTGTCGGAAATAACACCTCCAACTCATCACGCTGAGCACTGGATCTCCTCAAGGCTGTGTACTCAGTCCATTGTTGTTTACACTGCTAACTCACGACTGTGCATCCAGACACGAGGGGAACCAGATCATCAAGTTCGTGGATGACACCACAGTGGTGGGACTAATTCATAGAAATGAGGAATCAATGTACAGAGAAGAAGTTAAACACCTAGAGGGTTGGTGCAGAGAAAATAATCTGATGCTCAATGCGGACAAAACGAAGGAGATGATTATCGACTTCCGGAAGTCTCAGCCCGAGCACGCTCCTCTCAGCATCAGTGGCCGCACAGTGGAGAGAGTGGAGAACATCAAGTTCCTCGGAGTGCAGATCTCACAGGACCTAAGCTGGAATAAAAACACCTCAGGGATCACGAAATGGGCCCAGCAGAGACTGTACTTCCTGAGGAAGCTGAAACAAGCCTCTCTCCCCATCAGCATCCTCAGGACCTTCTATAGTGGTGTGGTGGAGAGCGCTCTGACATATTATACTCGACATGGTACTCCAGCTGCAGTATGTAAGACAAAAAAACGCCCTGCAGAGAAAAGTTAGAGGAGCTGAAAGGGTCATCGGAGTTTCCCTCCCCTCTGCAGGAGCAGGGACCTGAACATCGTCAGGGACCTTCCACCCTCTCCACACATTCTGTGAACTGCTCCCATCAGGAAAACGGTTCTGGAGTCTAAAAAGTCAAACAAACAGACTAATCAACAGCTTCCTAACACAAGCTGTTAGATTGTTGAACAGCTGATCAGGAGCATGAGCACTGCTGCACTTCATGAGCCTCAGTCATAGTTTTAGTTTTAAGTTATTATAGTTACTTATTGTGTTTGTGTTATTGATCCTGGAGAAACACAATCTCATTTTTGCTGCACTGCTTTTGTTGGTACAGCTAAATGACAATAAAGCTTTGATTGATTGATTGATTGATTGATGTTGATACCAGGTGTGAACAGGGCCTCTGTGTGTGTGTGTGTGTGTGTGTGTGTGTGTGTGTGTGTGTGTGTGTGGTTCTCACCTGGTTCACAGTAGTTGTCGATGAAGTCCATCTCGTCCTCCTCCACGCTGTCGTCCACCTGTTGCCATGGCTCCAGCTCCTCCTCCTCACACTCCATAAACAACTCTGTATCCATGTTGCTATGGAAACCAGAAAAAAAATGTCAGCATCAACATGATATGTGTTTGACCTCTGACCTTCACCCATCTTCATCTTCATCATCATCATCATGACCGTTTATGGTTGAACAGAGCTGCTCAGCTGTCAATCCAAAATGTTTACATTTACATTATTCTGATAGAGTTTATGATTGTAAAGCTTTATATAGTTATCAATATACATATGTAAACACGTGTCAACAGGAAGTGAAGACAGATTCATCAGACAGAGAGACAGACAGAGAGGGATATATATATATATACACATATATATAATATATATATGTCATATTTCATAGGGCAGCTATTGAAGCTGACCTCATCAAACAAAAACAGAAGCCTGTTAAAAGGCAAAACGCTGACAAATGGTTTGATCCAGAATGCAGGACCATCAGAAAAGACCTGAGAAATATAACAAATGAAAAACATCGCCAACCAAACAACCCAGCCCTACGCATTAGATACAATTACATTTTAAAGAAATATAAATGTACAATTAGGAACAAAAAACAAAATGATGCCCACATGAAACTTGAAGATATTGAGAATGCCATTAATCAAAATCAATTCTGGGATATGTGGAACAAGCTCAACACAAAGCAACAGACACTACTCATCCAAAATGGAGACATCTGGAGAGCACACTTTGAAAATCTGTACAAAGACACGCCAATAAATCAAATCAATTCAGATCAGTGTATTATACAAGAAAAACTCCAAACATTAGAAGAAACAATTAAAGACAACCAAAACCCGCTTGATTTCCCAATTACTTGGGAAGAATTGACCACACAGACAAAATGTCTCCAGCCGAGGAAAGCTTGTGGTCCAGACAGCATTAAAAACCAAATGCTCAGATGCAGCAGCCCAGAGCTGCAGGGTGCAGTGTTAAAGCTGTTCAATACTGTGTTACAGTCGGGATGTTTCCTGACATCTGGTGCAAAGGGCTCATTTCCCCCATTCATAAGAGTGGGGACACATCAGACCCTGATAACTACCGTGGCCTCTGTGTCAGCAGCTCCAGGTGAATTATTCTGGAGTATTCTGAATAAAAGGAAACTGGATTTCCTTGACGAACACTCCATCTTGAGTAAAAGTCAAACTGGCTTCCTCCCAAAACACCGCACCACCGCCATGTATATACCCTTCACACTTTAATTAACAAACATGTTCACCAAACAAAAAGTGGTAAAATATTCACTTGTTTCATTGATTTCAAGAAAGCTTTGGACTCTGTTTGGCATGAAGGGCTCTACTACAGGCTCCTGCACTGTGGTACAGGGGGCAACATGAACCATCTGGTTACATCAGTGTGTTTGGAAAATATGTGTGCTGTTAAAATTTAAGACAAACAGACTGAACTCTTCACCCAGAGAAGAGGAGTACGCCAGGGCTGCAATATAAGTCCGACTTTATTTAACGTGTATATAAATGAACTTGCTGGTGAGCTGGATCCATGTGCTGCTCCTGGCCTCTCCCTCCTAGATAGAGAGGTGAAGTCTCTGTTTTATGCTGATGACCTTGTTCTACTGTCTCCTACTGAACAAGGACTACAGCAGCAGCTGGACATAGTAGGAAAGTACTGTCAGAACTGGGCCCTGGCAGTAAACATGAAGAAAACTAATGTCATGATCTTTCAAAAACGCCCCAGAGTCAGGAGAACAAACACCAATTTACCATAAATAATCGTATCATTGAACGCAGCATGAGTTATAGCTACCTTGGTAAAACCATTACAGCATCAGGAGTTTCAACATGGCAGTGAACGCACTAAAAGAAACAGCTGGAAGAGCCCTACATGCAATTAAGAGAACATTTTATCATTTCCAAATTCCAGTCCAAATCTGGCTTCACATATTTGATAGTGTCATCCAGCCCACTGCGCTGTACGGTAGTGAAGTCTGGGTCCACTCAGTCATCAGAGCTGAACCCGCTGGGACAAACATCCAGCAGAGTCTTTACATGCAGAGTTCAGCAGACACATTTTACACACACAGAAACACACCAACAAATGCATGTAGAGCAGAATGAGGCAGATACCCGCTGATAATTAACATCCAACAGACAACGCTCAACTTTTAACCAGCTGAAATCCAGCCAGAGACGCCCTCCACTCCAAAGCCCTCCACACTCAAGAGCTGAGCCCAGAAAAGAGCCCCTATGTCAGCTGGTACTGAGGCTGACTGCCCCCTCTCAGACAGTCTGACCAGCCTCACAACAACACTGCTCTCCAAACACCAATCAGAGTAAAGCACATTATAACACAATGTAAAGAAACCTGCCTGGAACATTGGGAAGAAGAAACTAAAAGCCAAAGTGGATCAGAACGTTATCTCGCCCTAAAAAGAGACGATGAAGAGCAGAACATCTCTCTGCTGTCAGAGATAGGAAGCAGAGACAGATGCTCACCAAGTACAGGCTCAGTGACCACAAACTGACCATCCAAACAGGAAGACACAAACAATCACGGCAACCAAAAGACAACACAACATGTGGTCACTGCTGGACAGGTGAGGCTGAGACAGAGATGCACTTTCTCCTACAATGTAAAGCATCAACGAAAGCAGGAACATTTATTTTAACAAGTTCAACTCTGTAATCTCAGAGTTCAAAGAGCTGAACCACCTCTCAACATTAAAATACTCCTGGGAGAAGGAGACAGGGCAACCTGCTGCCCAATATGTGTCACCATGCACACCTGAGACACACACACACACACGCACACACACACACACACACTGTATATACTGTATATATAATTGATGTAAATCAATCTTGGTGTTGTGTTTGTGTTGTTATTTGTTGTGTTCTGTCCGAGTGTTTGGACGAGTTGTGTTTTGATGCTTTGGCAACATTGTTGTTAAACTTTCATGCCAATAAAGCTCCTTTGAATTGAATTTGAGAGACAGACTGTAAACAGCTGTTTATTAGAGCTCCAACTCATTAAAATAAACACTGTAATGACTCATTATTATTATTATTATTATTGTTGTTGTTATTGTAATGTTTACATCCTGTCTGTTATCGGTTTGTGTTTTAAATAAAGTTGTGCAGCAGTGCACAGTAAACACTGCCGTGCACCGCCCCGCTGCGGCCGCAGGGGGCGCTGCTGCACCTCCTCCACCCCGCACTGTTCGTTTCTTTCCCCGCAGGAGGAAACTTTCAGTCCGGGCGGGTAGAGGATCACTACAGAGTCCAGTTAAACCAGTTAACTCTGCATTCAGGTGACTGTGGAACCAGAACCGGACTGTAGACCCAGTTCAGCCCGCAGCCGCGCGCACAACCAGCCGCGGTGTGTTTGGGTAACTGAGTCTGCACCGCCCCTCCGGCAGCAGTAACACACCGAGCGCTCCCTGAATGTAGCTGCCGGGCCAGCGGGACCGGCCTGCGTGCTAACCCGGGCCAAGCCGGACCGAGCCGTGCTGGTCTTACCTGCTTCTGGAGCTGCGGAGCGGGACAGCGGAGCACGGACGGGTTCGTACGGTTCTTCTCCAGGCGCGCGGGGGGCGGGTCTTCCTCCTGCTGTCGGTGTCAGAGCAGCAGATTGGCCCACAGTGGTTGTACGTCACTTCCCTCTGAGACAACGCTGTCTCTGATTGGCTGGTGTAAATGTTTCTGGAGGAACTTGAGTCCGTCCAGCTGCGGGGATCTGCGGGGACCTGCGGGGACCTGCGGGTCTTCAGGCTGGAGAGCTCCGGTGAACCGGCCCGACCGAGACTACACCCGCATCCAGACTAACAAACACACACGCGCCAACATGGAGGCAGAGAGGCGCCAAAACTGCAGCACACTGTCAGGGCAGGCGCCATTTTGTTTTTGTTGGTTTAAGAGGGGCGGGGCTAGACAGTGACGTCAGGAGCAGAGGCACAAAAATGCCATACTGATTACTGATTACTTTACTGATTACTGATTACTTTACCGATTACTTTACTGATTACCCTCCTGACTACTGATTACTTTACCGATTACTTTACCGATTACTTTACTGATTACTGATTACTTTACTGATTACTTTACTGATTACTTTACTGATTACTGATTACTTTACCGATTACTTTACTGATTACTTTACTGATTACTGATTACTTTACCGATTACTTTACTGATTACCCTCCTGACTACTGATTACTTTACTGATTACTGATTACTTTACTGATTACTGATTACTTTACTGATTACTTTACTGATTACCGATTACTTTACTGATTACTGATTACTCTGCTGATTACATGTTCATCATTAATGTAATAGTCAGCTCTTTTCATACTTAAGTACATTAAATACTCATACTTTAAGACTTCTCCTCGAGTAATATTCATATGGGTGACTTTTACTTTGGCCAAAGTAATATTTTAACAGCATATCTTTACTTTTACTCGAGTATGACTGTTGAGTACTTGTTACATTGCTGCCTTCAGCCTCTCTGTCATGTCTGCTGCAGCTGGCTGCATTCCTTCTATCAGATGATCTATAATCAATAACTGGTGATCAGACATTAATCCTGCAGTCAGAACCATGTTGTGTGTGTGTGTGTGTGTGTGTGTGTGTGTGTGTGTGTGTGTGTGCGTGCTGGGCTGGGCTGTGCTGGGCTGTGACGTGTTGTTGGGCTGCACTGATCCCTCCTGTCTGTGTTCTCTAACTGATCCAGGAGCAGCTCTGTGCTCATAATCTGCTCTAATCTCACTTAATCTGTCCCCTCCCCCCGCTGTCTGTCCTGGCTCCGCTCGGCTCGGCCCACTTTGTCTTCAGTCTGCTCTGACCTGCAGGGATGAGAGACGTAGCTCCAGGAGGATTCCTGGTGCTGCCGTGGCCCGGCGGCGGCGTCAGCTCGGAGCCAGAGACGGAGCAGGGGCCGGAGGAGGAGGGCCGGGGGGGTCTGCTGCTGAGAGCCGGAGCTCTGCTGGGAGTCGCTCTGATCTGTAAGACTTTACCTCTGATTCATAATCAATAACTTATCATGATCAATAACTTATCATCTGCACAGAACACAGTGTTTATAGCTCCATCAGCAGGTGGAGCACTGGTGTGGTCTGATTGGCTGATCAGCTCCAGTCCTGCTTTTATATTTAACTTCATCATTAACTGTGTGTGTGTTCATGTGTGTGTGTGTTCATGTGTGTGTGTGTTCATGTGTGTGTGTGTGTGTGTGTGTTAATGACTGTGTACACACTGTGTTCATGTGTGTGTGAGATGTAATGTAATCCATTACAAAAGGTCGTGTTCATCACACTGGTTCTCCAGGATTACAAGTACTCAACAGTCATACTGAAGTAAAAGTAAAGATAGTGTTAAATATTACACTGTAAATAAAGTATGTTAAATGTACTGAAGTTTCAAAGTATCAGTGAAGGAACTGATCCATATATTACATGTATAAACTGAGTCAGCTGATCATCATCAATCTGTTTTTATCTATTAAAAAATGATTCAGCATGTAATCTGTAAAGTAACTAGTAACCACAGTAATCAGATAAATGTAGTGGAAGTATAAAGTAATCGGAGATGGAAATACTCAACAAGTACAAGTACCTCAAAATTGTACTAAAGAACATTACAAGAGTAAATGTACTTGTAATGTGCAGGATTACAGGAAGTGTGTTCAGTTGAAACCAAACAGAAGATCAATGAACACACACACACACACACACACACACACACACACACACACACACACACACACACTTTTGTCCAAAGTGACTTACAGTAATTCATTCATACACTGATGACAGCGTGATGTCAGCGTGACGACAGCGTGATGACAGCGTAATGTCAGCGTGATGACAGCGTGATGTCAGCGTGATGACAGCGTGACGTCAGCGTGACGTCGGCGTGATGTCGGCGTGATGACGGCGTGATGTCGGCGTGATGTCAGCGTGATGACGGCGTGATGTCAGCGTGATGTCAGCGTGATGTCAGCGTGATGACAGTGTGATGACGGCGTGATGTCAGCGTGATGTCAGCGTGATGACGGCGTGATGACAGTGTGATGACGGCGTGATGTCAGCGTGATGACAGCGTGATGACAGCGTGATGTCAGCGTGATGACAGCGTGATGACAGCGTGATGTCAGCGTGATGTCGGCGTGATGACGGCGTGATGTCGGCGTGATGTCAGCGTGATGTCAGCGTGATGTCAGCGTGATGTCGGCGTGATGACGGCGTGATGTCAGCGTGATGTCAGCGTGATGACAGTGTGATGACAGCGTGATGCCATTCAAGGTGCCAACCAACACATCAGGAGCAGTTTGGAACACTTCGACATGCAGACCAGGGGAATCGAACCAGCGACCTTCCGATAACAAGACGCTGGCCCTGAGCCACAGCCTGAACACACACACACACACACACAGTGCAGTGTGTTACAGCTGATTAACATTCCTGTGTTCTGCTGACTCGTCTCTTTTCTCTCAGCCTTGTTTAGTAACTGTTTGATTTACTGTCATATTTACACACACACACACACACACAATATTCAGATATCTGCAGCATGAGATGTAACTAAGTACATTTACTCTAGTACTGTTTTTCATCTGTAAACATCTCTGATGACAGTGATTGTGTGTGTGTGTGTGTGTGTGTGTGTGTGTGTGTGTGTGTGTGTGTGTGTGTGTGTGTGTGTGTGTAGGTCTGGCAGTGTTGAGGAAGTGGATTTCAGGTGGAGTGTGTCGCTGTTCTGTTCGTCTGGACGGGAAGACGGTTCTGATCACCGGAGCCAACACCGGCATCGGCAAAGAGACGAGCAGAGACCTGGCACGCAGAGGTCAGTGTGTGTGTGTGTGTGTGTGTGTGTGTGTGTGTGTGTGTGTGTGTGTGTGTGTGTGTGGGTCAGTTCTTTATTGTTAGTTGATGTTTGTGTTTTCTGAGCCAGTACAGAACATCTCCACCAACTTAACCCAAAAATCTACTGATTCTAGATCACACACACGCACGCACACATGCACGCACACACGCACACACACACTTTGACATCGTGGTGACATCACCAGGGGTCAGAGGTCATAGTAATGCTCAGAAAGGCTCAAACCATCTGAGCCGATTACAAGGATTAATACTTCCTGTGTGTGTTAAATCAAACGCACCCTGTCACCACCCGGGCCACTGAAACAAGGTGCGTTTGTTTTGCTGTTCTAGGAGCCCCAGCCATGTTTGATTTGTAGTTCTAGTGGCCCAGGTGGAGACAGGGTGTGTTTGATTTGTAGTTCTTGGGGCCCGGGTGGAGACAGGGTGTGTTTGATTTGTAGCTTTAGGCACTCGGGTAGTGATGGGTGTGTTTGCTTCATTGCAGGGGCCCGGGTGGTGATGGCGTGCAGGGACCTGACCCGGGCGGAGCAGGCGGCGGAGGAGATCCGGCAGTCGACAGGAAACGGTAACGTGGTGATCAGACACCTGGACCTCGCCTCCGTTTACTCCGTCAAACAGTTCGCCAAAGACTTCCTGGACAGTGAAGACAGACTGGACATCCTCATCAACAACGCAGGTGAGCTCACCTGTCTGTCTCTGTACCTGTCAGTCTGCTCACCCGTCTGTCACTGCACCTATCTCTCTCCCTCCACCTGTCTGTCTGATCACCTGTCTCTCTCCCTTCACCTGTCTGTCTGCAGGAGTGATGATGTGTCCAAGATGGCTGACAGAGGACGGCTTTGAGACTCAGCTGGCTGTCAATCATCTGGGTCACTTCCTGTTGACCAATCTGCTGCTGCCGAAGCTGAAGAGCTCCGTCCCCAGCCGAGTGGTCACCGTGTCGTCCATCGCCCACCGTGGGGGTACGACCTCTGACCCCTGTCCTCTGACCTCTGTCCTCTGACCATGATCCCTGTCCTCTGACCCTGACCCTTGTCCTCTGACCCCTGTCCTCTGACCCTGTCCTCCTCTGACCTCTACCCCCTGTCCTCTGACCCTTGTCCTCTGACCCCTGTCTTCTGACCCTGTCCTCCTCTGACCTCTACCCCCTGTCCTCTGACCCTTGTCCTCTGACCCTGACCCTTGTCCTCTGACCCTTGTCCTCTGACCCTGTCCTCCTCTGACCCTGACCCTTGTCCTCTGACCCCTGTCCTCTGACCCTGTCCTCCTCTGACCTCTACCCCCTGTCCTCTGACCCCTGGCCTCTGTTGATGATGATGTTCTGATTGGTGTTGTTGCGTCTGTGACTCTTCAGGACGGATCGACCTGGACGACCTGTTCTTCAGCAGGAGGTCGTATAGTTCTCTGGAGAGCTACAGACAGAGCAAACTGGCCAACGTCCTGTTCTCCAGAGAACTTGCCCGACGACTCAGAGGTCAGAGCTGGGCTGTGATTGGCTGGTCAGATGACTGTAGTAAACACACACCTGTTGTTCCCACCTGCCGGTCCTGACCTCAGTGTCTCTTTCAGGCTCCGGTGTGTCGGCGTTCTGTCTCCACCCGGGTGTGATCCGGACTGAGTTGGGTCGCCATGTTCAGGGCTGGTTCCCCCTGCTGGGGGCGCTGCTGAGCCTCCCCTCTCTGCTGCTGATGAAGACTCCAACTCAGGGCAGTCAGACGACGCTGTACTGCGCCCTGACGCCCGGCCTGGAGGATCGATCGGGGCAATACTTCAGGTATGGGGAGGAGGGCGGGCTGTGGATGTTCTGGATCTCATGCCACTTCCTGTTAAACTCTTTATACTGTCAGTTGAAGTTTGCTGGTTGTCTCACAGACGTCATGAAGGTGGTTCATGAGTCTTCATGAGGTGACATCAACACGCCGCTCACTGGGCTCATGACTCACTTCACTTCAGCTGCTGTCATTTAAATCATGACGTGTTTGTTTTCAGTGACTGTGCTGAGAAGGAGGCGGCTCCAGAGGGGCGGGACGACGAGGTGGCGAGGAAGCTGTGGGAGGAGAGCACCCGATTGGTCGGACTAAAGGATACTGACCTCTGACCTCAGCCCTGATGTCTGTGTGAGGCAGAAACAGGAAGTGAAGTCCAGTCCACAGGCTGTAGCGCCCCCATCAGGTCAGACGGATGAGCATCATTGACAAACTCAGGGTGATTGACAGCTGACAGGAGCCAATCAGAGTTCAGAGTGGATGAAAAAAACATTAAGATAATAATGAATGATCATTTAGTTTTTCAGCTGGAGGTCAGTTTGTTTCATGAGAACAGGAAGTGAAGTTTGTAAAACAGGACGTGACAAAAAATAAACCATGGTGCTCGTTTGAACAACACTGTTTCTGATTGGACGCTGTTTCACTGTTGACCTTTGACCTGCAGTGATGTCACACCTGCTTTTTATTGGTTAACCGTTTCCTCCAGAGAAATATCAACATGTTCCTTTAATGTTCCATTTATGTTTTATCTTCAGTTCCCTTTACATTTCTGGGATGTTCCCTTTGTGTTTCCTTAATGTTTCTATAACGAGGTCCTTTCTGTCTTCTCCGTTCTGTCTCCTCCTCCTCAGTGGTTGATATTTGAGGATGTTTGTCTTCAGCTGTATGTTTTCTGTATGTTTGCTGTATGTTTGCTATATGTTTGCTGTATGATGGTTTATTAATGAAAGACAGAAGATGAATGACAGTTTGTTGTTTTGTTCTCAGGTAATCAGATTACAGTTAATTAAAGGTTAGTTTTGCTTTAATGAAACAAAGTGTGATGTTTTAGTTTGTACTGTGATGGAGATGATATTATTTTATTTTCTGAATAAAAGGTTTGATTTATGTTTCATATAAAGTCTCTTATTTCCTCATCAGCAGTGATATTCACATGTTTAAGCTTTAGACCAAGACTGTCCACAGGTTCTGTACGAGCCATATAAGCAGGGTTCGTACGGGTGCTTGAAATCCTTGAAAGTGAGTGAATTTCAATGTTGTGTTTTCAAGGTCTGAAAAGGAAGATTTTAGTTTAAGTGCTTGAAAGTGCTTGACAATATAACTGTGTCTTTCACAAAATTGAGATCAGACTGGATAGTTTGCTTATTACAAGGAGAAAAAAAGATAATCATTATATATGAGCGATATAAGGTTCTGTATGAGCGATATAAGGTTCTATATGAGCGATATAAGGTTCTGTTCGATATGAGCGATAGAAGGTTCTGTTCCATATGAGCGATATAAGGTTCTGTATGAGCGATATAAGGTTCTGTATGAGCGATATAAGGTTCTGTATGAGCGATATAAGGTTCTGTATGAGCGATATAAGGTTCTATATGAGCGATATAAGGTTCTATATGAGCGATATAAGGTTCTATATGAGCGATATAAGGTTCTATATGAGCGATAGAAGGTTCTGTTCCGTATGAGCGGCCAGATGTTTATATATAATATATGATAATAATGTGTTTTATCTTTTGTGTTGAAAAAGTGAGGAGAGGAGAGATGAGAGGAGGTGAGGAGAGGAGGTGAGGAGAGAGGAGAGGAGAGAGGAGAGATGAGAGGAGGGGAGGAGAGATGAGAGGAGGTGAGGAGAGGAGGTGAGGAGAGAGGAGAGGAGAGAGGAGAGAGGAGAGATGAGAGGAGGGGAGGAGAGGAGAGAGGAGAGAGGAGGTGAGGAGAGGAGGAGAGGAGAGAGGAGAGGAGAGAGGAGAGATGAGAGGAGGGGAGGAGAGGAGAGAGGAGGGGAGGAGAGGAGAGAGGAGAGGAGAGAGGAGAGATGAGAGGAGGGGAGGAGAGGAGAGAGGAGGTGAGGAGAGGAGGAGAGGAGAGAGGAGAGGAGGTGAGGAGAGTAGAGAGGAGAGATGAGAGGAGGTGAGGAGAGTAGAGGAGAGAGGAGAGATGAGAGGAGGTGAGGAGAGATGAGAGGAGGTGAGGAGAGGAGAGATGAGAGGAGGAGATGAGAGGAGGAGAGGAGAGATGAGAGGAGGAGATGAGAGGAGGAGAGGAGAGATGAAAGGAGGAGATGAGAGATGAGAGGAGGAGATGAGAGGAGGAGAGGAGGTGAGGAGAGGAGGTGAGGAGATGAGAGGAGGAGAGGAGAGGAGAGGAGAGGAGGTGAGGACAGATGAAAGGAGGAGAGGAGAGGAGAGGACAGGAGAGGAGGAGGAGAGGAGAGGAGGAGATGAGAGGAGGAGAGGAGAGGTGAGGAGAGGAGAGGAGAGGAGGAGATGAGAGGAGGAGAGGAGAGGAGAGGAGAGGAGAGGAGGAGATGAGAGGAGGAGAGGAGGAGGAGAGGAGAGGAGAGGAGGAGAGGAGGAGGAGAGGAGAGGAGGAGATGAGAGGAGGAGAGGAGGAGGAGAGGAGAGGAGGAGAGGAGGAGAGGAGAGGAGGAGGAGGAGAGGAGGAGGAGAGGAGAGGAGGAGGAGAGGAGATGAGAGGAGGAGGAGAGGAGAGGAGGAGAGGAGGAGGAGAGGAGAGGAGAGGAGAGGAGAGGAGAGGAGAGGAGAGGAGAGGAGAGGAGAGGAGGAGATGAGAGGAGGAGAGGAGAGGAGAGGAGGAGAGGAGAGGAGGAGGAGAGGAGGAGAGGAGAGGAGAGGAGAGGAGAGGAGGAGATGAGAGGAGGAGAGGAGAGGAGAGGAGAGGAGGACAGATGAGGAGAGGAGAGGAGAGGAGAGGAGAGGAGAGGAGAGGAGAGGAGGAGGAGAGGAGAGGAGAGGAGGACAGATGAGAGGAGAGGAGAGGAGAGGAGAGGAGAGGAGAGGAGAGGAGAGGAGAGGAGAGGAGAGGAGGAGATGAGAGGAGGAGAGGAGGAGGAGAGAGGAGAGGAGGACAGATGAGAGGAGAGGAGAGGAGAGGAGAGGAGAGGAGAGGAGGAGGAGAGAGGAGAGGAGGACAGATGAGAGGAGAGGAGAGGAGGGGAGAGGAGGAGGAGAGGAGAGGAGAGGAGAGGAGAGGAGGAGGAGAGGAGAGGAGAGGAGAAGAGGAGAGGAGAGGAGAGGAGAGGAGAGGAGAGGAGAGGAGAGGAGGACAGATGAGAGGAGGAGAGGAGAGGAGAGGAGAGGAGGTGAGGACAGATGAGAGGAGGTATTGTGATCCTCTACCACAGTAAGAGTAGTAGTGAGTACTTGTACTACACTTGTACAAGTACAAGTCCTGCATCCAAAATCTGACTGAAGGTTTACTGATACCAGCTTAATGTACACAGAGACAACAACCAGTTGAAGGTTGTCTCAGACCGGATCTGATCCGATTGGATCAGATCTGTCTCTGGAAACATTTCTTCAGAACAAATAAAAGCTGTGGTCTGTCTGGACCTGAACAGACTCACAGAGCTGATCTGCTGCAAACATCATCAAACACACAGTTTACTGACGGACCAGCAGGAGGCAGCAGAGGACCGGTGCTGAAGAAGTGACCCAGAACATCCTGATGGACCTGAACATCCTGATGGACCTGAACATCCTGATGGACCAGAACATCCTGATGGACCTGAACATCCTGATGGACCTGAACATGAGCACGTGTCTCCTTCAAGACTTCAAGTTTCCCTGAATATAATAATAATAATTGTCCTTGTTTCTTTTCAAAGCCTGTGTGAGGTTGTTTTATATTGAGTTTATATTGAGACGACGGTGTGTTATTGTTGTGTTATTGTTGTGTTGTTATTGTGTTATTGTTGTGTTATTGTTGTGTTATTGTGTTATTATTGTGTTACTGTTGTGTTATTATTATGTTATTGTTGTGTTATTATTGTGTTATTGTTGTGTTATTATTGTGTTATTATGTTATTGTCGTGTTATTGTGTTATTATTGTGTTACTGTTGTGTTATTATTGTGTTATTATGTTATTGTTGTGTTATTATTGTGTTATTGTGTTATTATTGTGTTATTGTTGTTATTGTGTTAGTATTGTTATTATTGTGTTATTGTTGTGTTATTGTGTTATAATTGTGTTATTGTTGTGTTATTATTGTGTTATTATGTTATTGTTGTGTTATTATTGTGTTATTGTGTTATTATGTTATTGTTGTGTTATTGTGTTATTATTGTGTTACTGTTGTGTTATTATTGTTATTATGTTATTGTTGTGTTATTGTGTTATTATTGTGTTACTGTTGTGTTATTATTGTTATTATGTTATTGTTGTGTTATTGTGTTATTATTGTGTTATTATGTTATTGTTGTGTTATTGTTGTGTTATTATGTTATTGTTGTGTTATTGTGTTATTGTCGTGTTATTGTGTTATTGTTGTGTTATTATTGTGTTACTGTTGTGTTATTGTGTTATTGTTGTGTTATTGTGGGTTATGAGCCAGTGTGGAGCCGTTAATGAGGGTTGAATTAATGAACATAAAGAGACTTTAGATCAAAGACAGAAGCACAAAGTGTGAAGAATGAAAGAACAGTGATGTGAACATGGGAACTGGGTCTGTGTTTGGACCTGGATCACATTTAGACGTCACCTGCAGGACTCACCTGCTGCTGCTGTGATGTCATTGTGTTGTTGTCGTTGTTGTTGTTGTTGCTGCTGCTGCTGCTGCTGTTGTGTCGTTGTTGTTGTTGTGTTGTCGTCGCTGTCGTCCTCACTGTGTATTTCGGGCCGTGTCGGGCCTTTCATGGAGCGCGTCAGTAGATAATCTGCAGATCAGCCTCTCTCTCAGTCTGACCCAGTTTGATGATCTGAGCTCAGAGTGAAACTGACTCCAGATCAGATCAGACTGAAACATCTGCCCACATCCAGATTAACACACACACACACAGACACACAGACACACACACACACACACAGACACACACACACACACACACACAGTCAGACAATCAACTAAAATGACTCATCACTTCACACTTCTCCTCAGCTGCTTTAAGAACAACAATGACAATAATAACAATAACAACAATAACAACAACAACAACAATAAGGTCTTACCTGTCATGTATCCAGTTGCAGCAGCAGTCCTCAGAGTGAACTGGTCCTTTAAACACGTGATCACAGGATACTCGAGTACTTCACTGTGACGGTCTGAATCAGTACTAAGATACATGAGAATAGAAGAAAGGAGACAGCAGGCGGGGTCCGCCTGTGGGGGGCGCTGCAGGGCTGCCGAGGAGCCGCTGAGCAGCAGGCCGGGGTCCGCCTGTGGGGGGCGCTGCAGGGCTGCCGAGGAGCCGCTGAGCAGCAGGGAGTCCGGAGGAGGGGGAGGAGATGGGGGTGGGGGGGAGGAGTAACCGGACACCGACCCACAGAGCGGCTCCTGGCCGGTCACAGCGCAGCGGAGCCCGGCAGCAGCAGCAGCAGCAGCAGCAGCGAGGAGCGGGGCGACGAGCAGAGACACGCCGAGGATCAACAGCTGAGGAGCGGCGGAGCTGCGGCGGAGGCTCCGGTCCTCCCTGCCGGACTTGAACAGTGTTGAGCGGCTGAAGTCTGCGCTCCTCCGCCGGTCCGCCGGATAACGGAGTTACCGTGAAGTCGCGTCCGGCCGCAGCCCGACGCTCAGCATGAAGAAGAACAACTCCGGGAAACGGGTGAGTGAGAGCGGACCGAGCCGGGTCGAGCCGGGCCAGCGGCGGTCCGGGTCGGTCCGGTTCATGACGTTAAAGAGAAGCTCGAGGAACAAAAGCCTCAAGGATTAGTTTTAAGCCTTTATTTTGAAGGCAACACAAGCCGCGAGCTGGTTTAAGACTCCACTTCCGGGTTTCACAATAAAAGCGTGAAGTTGATTTAAAAACATGAAATAATAAATAATAAGATGAAGGAGTGTGACGTCATCCTGAGAATTAAAGGACGAAACGATGAGCGGGAATCTGCACACACACACGCGCACACACACACGCACACACACACGCACACACACACACGCACACACGCACACACACACACACACACACACACACACACACACACACACACCACTTATATAACGTGTACATGCTGATGGTTCTGGTGGATTCATGGATGTGCAGGTGATTTCTGGGTCACAGCTGATCTGTAGACTTATTAAAGTTTATCTTTATTAAACTCATCTGAACCATGTTAATTACACGTCGTCTCAGATTGTATCAACTTATTAACAGACACATATAAATATATCAATAATATGATTTATACCTTCAAGTGTTGTAAGACTAAATATTAATGTTTGAACCACAAAATGAAGTAAAGTATAAAGTGTTAAAGGAGCAGTCTGTAGTTTAAAGGAGCAGTCTGTAGTTTAAAGGAGCAGTCTGTAGTTTAAAGGAGCAGTCTGTAGTTTAAAGGAGCAGTCTGTAGTTTAAAGGAGCAGTCTGTAGTTTAAAGGAGCCGTCTGTAGTTTAAAGGAGCAGTCTGTAGTTTATGACTGCATCTCAGCCCTGAAGCTTCTCTTCAGTTCTTTGTTCTCATGTTTAATCATCAATAACGTGATAAAATGATGATCACAATATTTATGTTGACCTGCTTCAAATCCTGCTTCCTGCTTCCTGTTTCCTGTTCAGGGTCCGCAGGACGCGGCGCAGCAGCACGTTCAGCCCGAAAAGGTCGGCTGGATCCGAAAGTTCTGCGGGAAAGGGATCTTCAGA